>NC_136971.1:20209932-20492432 GCF_032717465.1 Coenobita brevimanus
GACAGGAATAAGAAGAAAACTTACTTTGTCCAACTCTCATACTGGCCGGAGAATCGTACCCCTCTCTCTCTCTCTCTCTCTCTCTCTCAACTAATGCAGCACCAGCTCCTCCCGTTGGCAGAATGAATGAGTGGCTGAGGGAGCTTGAATGTCCTGGTGATCGGAAAATGGGCATAAAATGGCCTACTGAGTGTGTGGGTGGACATAAGATAGCCTGGTGAATTTGTGGGTGGGAGTGGCGTGGGTGTTAGATTGTCTTTGGGTGTATGATGGGCCCAGTGGGTGGGTAGATGTATCTATCTATCTATCTATCTATCTATGACCGCCCAGTGGACGTGTGGGTGTAAGATAACTCATTGGGTGCGTGGGTGTAATGTGGCCCAGTGAATAGGTGGGTGTAAGATGACCCAGTGAGTGGGTGGGTGTAAGACGGTCCAGTGGGTGGGTGGGTGCAAGACATCCCGGTGGGTGGATGGATGTAAGGAAACCCAGAGGGGATTGCACAGTTGGAGCTGTGTGCTGTTGGCTTAAGCTCCCAGTGAGAGGTGGAAGGGATGGCAAAAGATTTAATTTTTGAGGAACACTCAGCTCGGTTTGATTCTGATCTAGGGTAAGATCTGCTGGGGGCTCTTCATATGGTAGAGCAAAGTAATTCTTACTGAGGGTAAATGGCAGATTCATCACTACCCTGGCTCCATCTATTCCAGTCTCTCACAGATCCGCTTGTGCTGCTCCCACCCCCACCTCAGTAGGTCTCATAACAGTAATAGTAATCGACCTTTCTGTTACACTGCTTCTACGTATAGCTTAAAATAATGCACCATGATACATATTAGAATGTAAAAAAATGTTGTAATTTCACAGGCCTTTTATTCGTAAATTTGTATTGGTTACAAACACCACCTCCGTCTTATCCCAGCTCCTTTATACTACTTCACTATATTTGCCACAGGAATTTTCACTACACAGACCTAACAATCTGAATAAACACGAAATCAGCATGATGCTCTTCACTATAACACCATTTACTACACTAAGTTAAAGCACCACAAAAATATCTGCTACAATACAGCACACATCAACTGCCATTGCTTTGATCACGGCCCCAACCAGATATTTTTATACGCGGGAGCATCTCTTCGAGCGTGCCGGATCAGTTTTTTTTTTTTTTTTTTTTATGCGAGGAAGAAGGAACCAAAGGCCATGGCCCGCAGTAACAGTTCCCTCCAAGAGAAAAACAAAATACAATAGAGAGCCAAATTCAAGATCCGATCATTTTGAGATGCCTGGACACACTGCGTTTGAAAGACTGGAGATCATAGGCAGCAGGAAATACAGATAGAGGGAGACAGTGCCAGAGCTGACCTGTTGCATAAATGAAAGACTGGGAGTAACGGTTAACTCTTGCATTAGAGAGCTGGACAGAAAAGGGATGAGAGTTTTTTTTTTTTTTTTTTTTTTATGTGTCCGACTCTGGGCATAGGCTGCACAGCCTGCTATCAAGGCCCAGCAGTCCTCCTACATACCATACACCTCTACATGTCACCTGCCAGACGGGTGCTACGCGCCCGTCGTAGAGGTGGAGGAATGCAAGCAGACAGTTCAGAGGAGCAGTGACCATTAAAGTAGCGATAGAAAAGAGATAAAGATGCAACAGTGCGGCGAAGAGACAAAGGTTGAAGGGAGTCAGTAAGAGGAGGAGAGTTAATGAGACGAAAAGCCTTTGACACCACCCTATTGAGAAGAGCTGTATGTGGAGAGCCTCCCCACACATGAGAGTTGTACTCTACACAGGGGCGGATAAAACCTCTGTATAGAGTCAACAATTGTGCAGGGGTAAAGAAAGAGCGGAGTCGGCTTAGCACACCCAATCTCTTGGAAGCAGATTTTACAAGAGATGTAATATGATCTTTCCAAGATAAGTCCTGAGTAAATGAAACCCCAAGCATGTTCAAGGATGATGCAGGATTAAGCTGAATATTATTAAACATTAATGGGTATACCTGTGGAAGATTTTGTCGGGTTGATAGGTGTAAGAACTGAGTCTTAGATGCATTAAAGACAACCATATTATTTTTACCCCAGTCAGCAATACGAGCCAAGTCAGACATTAGGTGTGCCATAGCCTCATCCCTTGTTTGTTGAAGTAACTGTTGAGATGGGCGTTGTGGGAACCGAATGGAAAGGTGAAGGGTGGAGTCATCAGCGTATGAGTGGATAGGGTTGGATGTACAGCTTAGAAGATCATTGATGAATAAAAGGAAGAGAGTTGGTGATAGGACAGAGCCCTGAGGAACACCACTGTTGATAGATCTAGGAGAAGAACGATGGCCGTCTACAACAGCGGCTATAGAACGACCAGAAAGGAAGCTAGCGATGAAGGCACAGATAGAAGGATAGAAACCGCAGTTTGGAAATTAAAGATTTATGCCAGACTCGATCGAAAGCCTTTGAGATGTCAAGTGCAATGGCAAAGCTTTCGCCAAAGTCCCGAAAGGAGGATGACCAGGAGTCTGAAAGGTAGGTGGGAAGATCGCCAGTGGAGCGTCCCTGACGGAACCCATACTGATGATCAGAAAGAAGGTTGTGATAGGAAAGATGCTTTAATATTTTTCTATTAAGAATTGACTAGAAAACTTTTGAAACACAGGATGTTAAAGCAATTAAACGATAGTTGGAGGGTTAGGAACGGTCACCCTTCTTTGGGACTGGCTGAATGAGAGCAAACTTCCAGCAACTAGGAAAGGTACAAGTTGACATACAAAGGTGAAAGAGTTTACCTAGGCAGGGTGTAAGCACATAAGCACAGTTCTTGAGGACAACAGGAGGGATTGCAACAGATCTATATGCATTGTTAGTATTGAGGCCAGTGATGGCAGAAAATACATCAGCTGAAGAAATTTTGATGTCAGCCATGAGGAAGTCTGAGGGGGGAAGTGATGGAGGAACAGCACCGGAATCGTCTAAGGTGGAATTGGAGGAGAAAATATGAGCGAAGAGATCTGCTTTATCAGTAGAAGAAATAGCTACAGAGCTATCAGAATAAAAAAGAGGAGGGAAGGATGATGAGGTAAAGTTGTTAGAAAGGTTTTGGGCAAGGTACCAGAAGGAGCGGGAGGAAATCAAGTTGGAGAGTCGAGAGCATTTAGTACGGATGAAATTATTTATAGCAGGGCGAAGAACAGACTTAGCTTGATTCCAGGCAGAAACATAAACATGATGTGCTTCAGGGGTGGGTTGGCTCTGGTATTTTTTATAGACCCTCTCCTTTTGCGGACAGCATTAGAACAAGTGTGATTAAACCAAGGCTTTCTTGCGTTAGTCAAAGGATATGAGAAAGGAATGTATGCTTCCATGCCCGAGGGAATAACCTCCAAAATGAGCAAGGCACACTCAGATGGCTCCCGGCCATGGAAGCAATAATCTATCTAACTATCTATCTATTGCCAGGCTCCTCAAGCCCGTACGGGATGGCCACAAACAAATCGCCTCCACATCGCCCTGTCCCCCGCCATTTCACTGCCCTGTTCCCAACTCACACTCCCCTCTCTCATATACCTCTCCACACCATCCCTCCATCTCATCGTCGGCCTCCCCTTCCCTCTCCTCCCCTCCACCTCACCCACATACACACTCCTCGTCAGTCTCTCACCCTCCATCCTCTCCACATGGCCAACCACCTCAGTGTGATTCTCCTAATGCTTCCTATCACATCCACATCCACACTACAACTCTCATTTGTCAGCCTGTCTCTCCATGTGACTCCACAGGCTCCTCTTAAATAACTCATTTCCACTGCTCTCACTCTTGACTTGTGTCCTTCCAACAACGTCCAAGCTTCACTTCCGTAGGTTAGAGTTGGTATCACAATACTGTCATGTAGTAACTTTTTCACTCCCATGCTCACTTCCCTGTTTCTTATCACTGCTTTCAAGGAACCAGCAACCTTTGTTCCTTGTTGTACCCTTTCAAGCACTTCACCCTCCAAACTTCCATCCTTACTCATCACACTAGCCAAGTACTTATAGGTACTCACATTTTCCACTTCCTCACCATCCAACCTCACTGTACATTCACTGACTTCACCTCGCTCAAAGACCAACACTTTACTCTTCCCTTCATTCACCTTTAGATTCCGTTTCTTACAAACTCTACCAAACTCAGCCACCAAGCCTTGAAGCTCCCCTTCGTCTTCACTCAACAACACAGTATCATCCGCAAACAACAGTACAGGGAGTTTCCAAACGCTACCCTCTCTCACCAGGGCCACTCCAACATCCGCTGCCCTACCTTGTACCTCTTTTATTACCCCCATCCATGTACAGATTGAACAACCATGGAGACATGACACATCCCTGTTTCAACCCTACCTTCAAAGAGAAAAATTCACTCAGTTCACCATCCACATGCACTGCAGCCTTAGCACCATCATACATACTCTTCACAGCATTCAACAACTTCCCATCTACTCCATATATTCTTAATGCTTTCCACAATCCTTGTCTATCCACCCTGTCATATGCTTTCTCCAAATCCATGAAAGCTGCATACAACTTCTTTCCCTGCTCTAGAATCTTTTCCACTAAAGATCTAAGAATGAATATCTGATCTACACAACCTCTTCCCTTCCTAAAGCCTCCCTGTTCTTCTCCAACTAATTCCTATGTTCTTTCGCTAACTCTGTCAATAAGTATCCTACCATACATTTTTCCTATTACACTAAGAAGACAAATGCCCCTATGATTACCACACACTTCTTTTTCCCCTTTTCCTTTTGTACAAGAGAATAATTATACCTGACTTCCAATCCTCTGGGATTCTACCTTCCTCCCAGGCCAATCTTCACATCTTCCACATCCATTCTATTACTATCTCTCCCCCATTCTTCAGCATTTCACTAAACACTCCATCAATTCCTGGGACTTTCCCTAATTTGACTTTCTTCATTGCTTCCACAACTTCTATCCTACTGATTACTTCCTGTCTTCTTACCTCCCTCCTTCTCCCAGCCATTCCCCAGCTACTAAAACTCGCATTATTTTCATTTTCTATGTCCAACAATTCCTTAAAGTGTTCTCTCCATCTGCTCACCTTTTCTCCCTTCTCCACATCTTTCATTCCCCTGCTAACTTCACTTCCACCCTGTCTTACTCTCTTCACCTCTTTCCAGAACATTTTTTTACACTCCCTCCACTTTACACTCAAATTCCTTCCAAATTCCTCATCCACTCTTTTCTTACTCTCTCTTACTGATCTTTTCACCTCTCTCTTTCTTTCTACATATAACTCTCTCTTCCGCCTCTCAACTTCCTCCACGCCCCTATTTCTCATCCATTCATTGTATATTTTGTGCCTTAGCCTGTCTCACCTCGTCATTCCACCACGCTGTTCCTTGAACCCCCCTTCGTCTTCTCTTCACCCCAGACACCACATCACATGCTGTACATATTTCTTCTGTGAATATCCTACACACACCTTCCATGTCCCCCATCTGCTCCACTTCATATTTACCCAATCGTTCCGCTACTTCTCTTTTATATTCTACCATCTTTTCATCCTCTTGTAACCTTTCCATTCTCCCTGCAACTATTCTTTCTTCCCGTCCTTCTCTTCTTCTATTTCTCCATTTTGTTTGGATCTTGATTCTGGCCACCACCAAGTAGTGGTCAGAAAGTTCACTCCCCCAACTTCATAAGCTCTTGCATCCATTACACATCTTCGCATCCTTTCATCCACACACACATAATCAATCATTGCCTTCCTTTCATTCAGTTCACCACCCACTCTTCTCGTCACTCGCCATGTATACCTGTAGATCATTTTGTGCCTGAAGAGGGTATTGGATATCACCAACCCCCTCCTGGCACAAGTGTCCACTAACGCACTGCCATTCTCATCTATCTCAGCAGGCACACCCCACTCACCAACTATTCCATCCACCTTGAGATCTTCTACTTTACCATTAATATCACCGATCAATAACACTCTCTCATTCCTTCCAAACCTTTCCATGCACACTTCTACATTTGTCCAGAACTCTTCTTTCACTTTGCTTGCACGATCTTGCATTGGTGCATGCACGCACACAAGCGCCCACATTTGTTTTCCAACTTTCAATCTTACACACACAATCCTTGACCCAACTGATCCATACTCTCTTATGTTCTTCTTCCATCTTTTACTCACAACTATACATACTCCTTCTTTTGCCCTCTCATTCTCACCTACTCCTGCACATATACCCCATCCATATTCCCTTCTCTCATACTCTCACCTCTCCATTTAGTTTCAGTTACTCCACATACATCCACTTTCGCACCCTCAAGCACCCTGGACGATCTCTCTCTCTCTTTCACCTCATCATTCGCACCCCTTACATTCCATGTTGCGATCCGTACCATGTCCATTGTCCGGTCCTTGGTCGTCATCTTTTGGTCAGTCCTTGTCCGAGGCTTCTTGTTCGTTTTTTAAGTTAGCTGTTTTCCTGGGAGGGGCACTAACCCTCCGCCAACCCTTTTAGTCGCCTCGTACGACAAGCAGAGATACTGGGGGAGTATTCTTGAAAACCCCCCTACCCCCAGGGAAAATCAAAGAAGTACTGCCTGAGGGCCTCACAATCTGCAGCTCCAAAGTGCCACAGACGACTTTACTTTGGAGGGTCCACAGGCCGTACCAGAGTGATAGGACAGGTTAAGGTAATAAGGTTGTGATCAGAGGAGCCCAACGGAGAGGAAAGATCAACTGTGTAAGCTGAAGGATTAGTTGTAAGGAAGAGGTCAAGTATGTTGGAGCTCTCTCCAAGGCGGTCTGGGATACGGATAGGGTGCTGTACAAGCCGCTCTAGATCATTAAAGATAGAAAAGGTGTAGGTTTGTTCACCAAGTGGATCAGTGAAAGGAGAGGAGTGCCAAAGGTGGTGATGACCACTGAAATCTCCTAGAATGGAGATTTCAGAGAAAGGAGAAATGGACAGATGGATGTATGTATATACAAGCTGATAACCCTTTGACAGTCATATTCGTGTGACCAGACAGGGATGTTACTGGTGAACAGTGTGTGAAGAATGGTAAAGGGAAGGAAGTGGTGGACAGTGAAGATATTAAAGACACTTGGTGAGAGTATTACAACCGGTTACTGACTGTGGCGTTTGACTGGAACAGGGAAGATTTGAAGACAGCAGATCCTGTGTTTAGCCCCTGGTCTTTGGTTGATGATGCTGTGAGTAGGTAATCGGCAAAAAGCAGGGCGGCGGATGTGTTTGGGTTGATTACTGAGATGTTGAAGGCCTTCGGAAATACTGGAGTGAATTTAGGTACTGATTTAATAAATTCTGTTATAAACGAATGTGTTGTTCCAGATGACCGGTTGATGATCATAAGTGGAAATGTGTATAAGGGGAAGAGTGATGCCGTATAAAGAGGAAATTGTACAGGCATAAACTCTTGGACCAGATATTGATGATAACGTGGAAAGTCTTTGAAAGTATGATAAATGAACGAGAAAATACTAATGAGATGCTGTGTGGGTTTATGCCAGACAAAGGAACAAGTGATGCAATATTCAATTCAATATATATATATATATATATATATATATATATATATATATATATATATATATATATATATATATATATATATATATATATATATTCTGTTGAGTTGGAGAAGGCCTTTGACTGAGTGGCGAGGGAGGTCGCGCAATGAGCAATGAGAAACTTTGGGATTGAGGAGTGCTTGGTCTGGTCAAAGTGGTTATGGCGATGCACAGTACGAGGGTGCTTGCACACAGGCGAGAGTAAAATGAAGTCTTGAGTGATCAGATTTCCGTGGATGTTGGTGCACGTCAGGGAAGACTGAAGCTCTCCCACTTAACTCCTAAGCTGGACTGGCATGGGAGGTGTTGTATACTGATGACCTGGTGTTGATCCGGAGAATGAGAAGCTGTGGGAAGATTTATAAAGTGGAGTGATGGAATAGGGTACAAAAATTTGAAAGTAAACGTGGATAAAACAAAAGTCATGATTCAGTCACTAGTGCAGGTAATGGAGGATATTCTTAGGCTCAAAATTACAGAGATGATAATGACTGTGGGTGTGTAGTGCGTCTTTGAATTACAGACCTGGGGAGAGGAATTAGGACTGCAAATGAAGAGCTGGAAAGAGAGATTGGGCTTTAATGAATTAGTGTTATGATGAGAGGATGTAAATTGAGAAGGTTTGGGCATATGACGAGGATAGAAGATGACAACTGGGTGCGGAGGGTTAGAGGTATGAACGTTGAGAGCCAGACTGAGAGAGACCAGGGACGAGGCGGCCAAGCGTGATATCAGGGATAAGGGACTGCATACAGAGGCTGCTAGAGACTGAGCAATGAGGACAGCCGCCACTGGGAGACGACGACGAAAGCAAACGATTTTACTAGGCTTATGGAAGACTTTATGAATTGAAGAGACCAAATGTAAAGCCTCTGGACACTCCTTTGCTACAAGGTGTCTTCTGCACTGACTAAAATTGTCCGCAGATAGCCAGAATAATTCAAAAGGTGTCATCGTAATGAAAGAGCTAAAATGTAAAAATTAAATGAGGCAAAAAAGAAAAAAAAATGATTCGTTACCTAGTTGCGGCCATGACCATACGTGCTCAACCAGCATTTTCGTTTGTATTAACATCCACACGGCCTCCACCTATCTGTATAAATGTCAGTGAATGTCCATTAATCTACCTATCTCTATCAATCTACTTATCAGTTTATGCCTATCTATCTGTATCTATCTGTCTATTTGTGTCTATACCAATTTATCTAACTACTTATTTATTTACCTATACATCTGTCGATATGTTGGGGCCTATATAATCGACACGAAACGAGTTTATCACCATAAATCTCTCTCTCTCTCTCTCTCTCTCTCTCTCTCTCTCTCTCTCTCTGAAGCCACAGATACATCCAAGAACGCAAGCAAACTTGTTATAATTTGCTTGATAGTTCCAAAGATTAAATTAAGTGTGGACACACACACACACACACACACACACACACACACACACACACACATATATATATATATATATATATATATATATATATATATATATATATATATATATATATATATCATCATTAGCCGTTTGAGTATCCACTGCAGGACCGGCCTATCCCGACCGAAGTGGGGACGATACAGCCAATGTATCCCTGCCAAGTGGCTTAGGCTGTCTGGTTGAGATTGTATGTAGGGTGAGAAGTGCTTTGTAAGTGTAATTGTAGTGTTGGAGTGGCTTTGGATGTGTGTGTAGTCTGTGAACCAAGTGTAATCGGCCCCCGCATGCCGACTGGGTGCAAACATACTTTATATTGAGCGACACTGGTTCAACCACAGCACCCCTTGTGTTCACCAATGTAGTACGTGGCCGGGTGAACACTCCCAAAGTTTATATACATATATATATATATATATATATATATATATATATATATATATATATATATATATATATATATGTACCCATTTCTATTAAATATATGAAAGGAAGGAAGGCCCCAGGAAAAGATGGAATAGTAGCAGATTTATTGTCAGATACAGGAGTAGAAGTACAAAACAGGCTCAGTGCATAAAGAAGAAGAAAATTCACAAAACATGGTGTAATGCAATAGTTATTTTACTTTACAAAAAAGGCGACTCGAAAGATGTAACTATCGTTACTGTCAGTTATTTACAAACTTTTCACTAAAGTCCTAATGGACAGACTAACAACTAATTTGGTAGAAAACAAACCTCGTGAACAGGCAGGATTCCAAAGCTGGTATGCAACTACTGATTACCTATAAACAACGAATCAATTAACTGAGAAAACTACAGAGTATAATATACCACTGTGCTTAGTTTTTGTTGATTACGAAAAGGCTTTGGACTCAGTGGAGCACATAGCAATTATAAATTAATTGCGAGAACAAGGAATAAATGAGAACACTAAAACTGCTCGAAAACTTAAATAAAGAAGGAACTGTTACAGTTTGGTTACATAAAGGCTAGGAAATAATTAAGAATGAGAAGGGCGTGTGTCCTTACATGCCTAGAGACTATATTCAGAAACCTGGATTGGGAAAACAAAGGAGTAAACATAGTTGAAAAAAGGCTAAACAATTTCAGATTTGCAGAGGTCATTGTCCTAATCACAGAAACAGCGGAGATATTGCAAGAAATGTTTAATGACCTGAACAGAGAAAGCCTCAAAGTATGGCTAAAGATGAACAGGAGTAAAACTAATGTTTAATCCAATTACACCAAAGAGCGTCATCAGAATAAGCGAAGGAATGCTTAAAGAAGTCGAGGAGTACAATTACTTGAGGCAAATACTAAAATCATCAGAAGACCATGATAGCGAAATAAAAAGACGCATTGCATTTGGATGGAAAGCTTTCGGTAAAAATAGAAACGTCATGAAAGTAGCTGGCATATACTGTATGTATGAAACGAAAAGCATATAACGAGTGTATAATTCCAGCTATGACGCACGGTTTTGAGGTCTGGAAACTGACAAAATCGATGGAAAACCAACTAATCCGTTCTCATAGGGCATTGGAAAGGTCAATGTTGGGGAGACAGGAAAAGGTCAATGTTGGGGAGACAGGAAAAGGTTAACTTGGGTGAGAGAGTAGACTAAAGTCGAAGACATTACAGTTGTTATGAAATAACGGAAATGGAGGTTGGCAGATCATGTAGCAAGTATAAGGGATAACCGATGGAGCAAGAGGCTGACTGACTGGATTCCAAGAGATTGTAAGCGTAACAGAAAAAATGCCAGGCTGGAGCTAGAGATGAGACTCTGAAGTCTGCATGGAAAACACGGCAAAGATTGGCTCGGTCAAGGAATTCGTGGAGGGTTGGGGAAGGCCTTTGTACAGCAGTGGACTTGCAATGGCTGAATATATATATATATATATATATATATATATATATATATATATATATATATATCAGAGATGGGCACCGCATTTAAAAACTCAGGTCCGTAATGCATATCCGCGAACTCAAAAAATTGCCTTCCGAAACCGCAAATCCCCCAAATTCTTGAAATTTGCAGTTCCACAAATGCAAAAACGCAATCGCAAACCATTTTCGTCCCTTTCAGTACCACGGCATCAGCTTCATTTTCTGGATACCATTAGAGGAATATTTTAAGTTTAGGATGATAGTTTTCATAATCAAAGCGTTAAAAATCATCTCTAGTTACTCATCATCTACAGTTATATCTTTTTCATACTCTATTCTGACTAACAATAAATGACTTTATGATGTTGGGAAATAGTCAAAAGCAATGAAGGGAATATATACAATTATAGCTATAGTAAAACTGAAATATATATTTTAATTATTAGTAGTAGAATATTAGGCAGTTTTCACTACAAAACATGGGTAAATTCTTCACTATTGAATGAAAATGCATTGAATTATTACACTTCCAAGCTCTCACTTGGCAAGTTGACACATTAGCCCACCTCTATTCCTCGGCTCTAACCTCGTCAGTCCTCACTCCTTAGTCACAGTCAGACTACAACAACTGAGACAACTCCAACATACCGTATATCTATCTATCTATCTATCTATCTGTCTGTCTACCTATTTATCTTTATTGATATACCGGTACAGTCTATATATATATATATATATATATATATATATATATATATATATATATATATATATATATATATATATATATATATATATATATATACATATATATATATATATATATATATATATATATATATATATATATATATATATATATATATACATATATATATATATATATATATATATATATATATATATATATATATATATATATATATATATATATATATATATATATATATTGATAGATAGATAGATAGATAGATATAATTCACGTCGAATGTAAGAGTCCGGACTTTCTCCTTTGTGAGAGACTGATAGCTACAGTTCAACCCATCCCCCCTTAAAGATGAAGTTTGAATGGGAAAGGGATGTTGATAAGAATAGTGATGCACATGAAAATCAAAATGCTGTAGTGGTACTTTTCATGTGTGTTGGAATCTGTATTTGTCTTCAGTAAAATTTACAGGATATGAACAGAATTATACACATATACGAAACGATATACTACAGGTATCCTACTTAAATGTTTGCTGTTATTGAGGTCGGACCCTAGACGAGTACACTAACAACTTAACCACCTCATTTCCATGTTTATTATCATCATCATCATCATGAAACCTCTTTTTCCCACCTACAGGTGGGGTGAGATATGGTACATAGAGCCATGAAAATGAAGGAATACGATCGTGGGAGAACCGGTCAATAGCATGACCAATAAAATGGGCCACACTCTCATTCATTCACCATTTAATCCCCAGGAATCCTGGATCCACACGATAGGCATACACTTCTACACGTAGTTTCACATCAACCTACCCCACAGGGTCAATCTGACAGGTGCCATGCTAATAAAGGGTACCAAATCCTTACCATTCACTCCGTACAAGTCATCCAGCTAGCTCAGTCCCTTGTCAGTTTCCTTGCCTCAATTCCCTCTCTTTCTCACACACCTGTTTACAATATCTTGGCTACCCATGCCTCCTCCCACCTTCAAACTCGCTCAGATATACTTATTCACACATATATCTCTCCACATGACCAAGATCATTTAAGCACACTTTCATCAAGTCTGGTTTCATAGACTTCCTTACCGTGCATCTTTCACAAATCACATAATTCCTTGTCCTATCCACTCTCTGCACTCCATTATACATTCCATAACAGCCCTTTCTCCACTGCTCTTACTCTTGGCTTTTCATCTTCTGGCCACACCATATAACCTCTCAACCGCATGTCAGAGTACACACAAACTTTTTTCATGCAAGCCTCTTGCAGCTGCCACACTCTGATTTCTTCTTCCAATCAAGACCTTCTTAGCATAAGCCACTTTTCTTCGCTGTACCACTCTAATTCTCACTGCATTTGCAAATTTACCTCTCTTTTCTATCACTGGCCCAGGAACTTAAACTCTCACACCAGCTCAAGTCTTTTTCCATCCATTGTAACATCACACTGTGTCACCTTCTCTCCCAACAAACATCACTTTACTCTTATTGCCAGCCTCGATAGCGAAGCTGGTATTGTTTTCAATGTGCGTGTGTGTGTGTGTGTGTGTGTGTGTGTGTGTGTGTGTGTGTGTGTGTGTGTGTGTGTGTGTACTTCGAAACCGCTCAAGATATCGTCAAAAAATTTTACAGGTGTGTAGTAGGGGAAAAAATGAATCACGGGTTCTAAACTGGTGAAAGTAGGTCAAGTTCTGTGGGTCTGTTACCACGATAACTTCGCAATCGCTCAAGATATCATCACACAATTTTACAGGTGTGTGGTAGGGATGAAAATCTTCTACGAGTATTCAGTTTGTCCGTCTGTCTGTGCATATCACCAGCATGAGCCAAAAATACTGTGAACCAAAAATACTGTAGTGGATTAAGCTGGAAAACACCTGCGCCAACTGTGGCACCAGTCAAGCAGGGCGGTACTCCCAAGATCGATGGAAGGCCGACGACAGGGAGAGCTGGAGCTCCCATTTTATCAGTCCTTTGGACCAGCTTCTGACCATCCCCCTTTGCTGAACTTTTCCACAGTAACACTGAGGGTAGGTCAGCATGCTCTCCAAAACAAGCTCCTCTAACTGTCAACACCAAACTACATGCACAGCACATACTACACTTCCTTTCAAAAGTCTGGTAAAAATGGCATCGCAACACCAATACCCGGAGTCCCCTGGTGGGGGGGACAATAAGTGTCCCTTCCATTCACCCCTCTCCCGGTGACGACCAAGCGAGATGTCTGGAACCACTGTCTGACTCTTCTCTTCATTTCTACAACATTTGCTGCCTTCCCTCTAACTTTCTCTCTGTTGAACACTACCTCTCCTCCTCGAAACTTCACCTTCTTTTCCTCACAGAGGCTCATCTGTCTTATGTGACTGATAGCAAACCCTTCTCTGTATCCTCCTACTTTTTCTATACTCATTTTAAAGCCAAAGGTGGCTGTTGTGTATATGTACGCAACAACATATCTCGCTCTCGTGTTCCTGAAATTGAATCTTCTGAATTCTCTCCTCTCTGGCTTCGGCTATCCCGTCATCCTCTGACTAAATATATTCGTGCTGATTCTACTGCCTATGTAAAATTTTTCGACTATATTACTTCTAAGATGGAACACATCATATCAATTTCTCCTTTCACTGATCCACCTGGTGAATCAGCGTACAGCTTTTCTATCCCTAATGATCTAAAGCCGCTTTGACAGCACCCTACCCGTATCCCTGACCGCCTTGGAGGGAGTTCCAACATACTTGACCTCTTCCTCACAACTAATCCTTCTGTTTGTGTTGCTAATCTCTTCTCTCCGTTGGGCTCCTCCGATCATAACCTTATCACCTTAACCTGTCCTATCGCTCCAGTAAGGCCTGCAAGTCCTCCAAAGAAGTGGCGGCTGTGGCACTTTGGAGCTGCTGATTGGAAAGCCCACAGGCAATACTTATTTGATTTTCCTTGGAATGATTACAGCTTTCGTGGCCGAGAGCTATCTGAGTATGCCTTGCACATTACGGAGGTTATTCTCGCGGGCATGGAAGCATAGAATCCTTTCTCATATTCTGTGACTAATGCAAAAAAAAACTTGCTTTAATCACGCGTGTTCTCATGCTGTCCACATCAAGGACAGAGTGTACAAAAGGTGTCCCAACTCGTGAATCTCATCCCTTTTATGTTTCTGCCTGGAGTCGTGCAAAGTCTGTTCTTCACTCTGCTAAAAATAATTTCATTCATACTAAATAAATGCTCTGAACTCTTCAACTCAAATTCTTCCCGCTATTTCTGAAGCTTACCAGAAATCTTTCTCACAACATTACTTCATCATCCTTCCCTCCTCTTTTCCACTCTAATGGCTCAATAGCTGTTTTTACTACTAATAAGGCAGATCTCTTCACTCAGACTTTCTCTTCTAATTCCACCCTAGACGACTCCGGTGCTGTTCCTCCATCATTTCCACTCTCTGACTTCCTCATGGCTGACAACAAAATTACTTTAACTGATGCATTTTCTGCCATCACTGGCCTTAATACTAACAAGGTATATGAGCATGATAAGGTCCTTCCTATTGTCCTCAAGAACTGTACTTCTGTGCTTACATCCTGCCTAGGCAAACTTTTGCCTTTGTCTGTCACCTTGTACCTTTCCATCTTGCTGGAAGTTTGCTCTCATTCTCCCAAAGAAGGGTGACCATTCCCTGCCCTGTATCGTCCAGTTGTTATAACATCTTGTATTTAAAAAGAAATTAATAAATTTCTAACAAAAAAAAAAATAAAGCACCTTTCCTATCACAACCTTCTTTCTGATCGTCAGTATTGGTTCCGCCAGGGATCTCCACTGGCGATCTTATCACCTACCTTTCAGACTCCTGGTCATCCTCCTTTCGGGACTTTGGCCAAAGCTTTGCCAGTGCACTGAACATCTCAGACGCTTTCAATCGAGTCTGGCATAAATCTATAATTTCCAAACTGCCCTTTTATGGTTTCTATCCTTCTATCTGTGCCTTCATCTCTAGCTTCCTTTCTTGTCGTTCTATAGATGGTGTTGTAAATGGCCACCGCTAGTGGTGTTCCTCAGGGCTCTGTCCTATCACCAACTCTCTTCCTTCTATTCATCGATGACCTCGGCTGTATAGTCAGGGAAAGTTCCACATTACCCACTGTTCGGAGCATTAGTAGTCGACGAATAGGCACGAAGCAGCAACCAGACCTCACTTGTCTGGTAACTGTGAGTGAGCGGGAGAGTGGCCGGGAGTGGGAGGGTTAGGAGAGTTGCTCAAGTCACAGTATCAATACATGTTTACTGTCAAAGGTATGCTTCTTTGGTTTTGTTTTGTAATGTTCGATAGGAATGATAGTTACAGAGACTGATCTTATAAGAAGGACTTCCCATGTCATTCTGTCTATAGGAAAACGAGAAACCTGTTAATCGCTCGTATAAATATTTTGTTTAGTATTATTATTGCACAAAAGTCTTGACTCAGTTCGAGATGAATAATTACCAGAATAACGCCGAAAATGTTTGCAGGCAGATGATTACAATGGGACGACAGAGGATAAATAAATTAATACAAATTTACACAAATACAAACATACAGAGAGAGAGAGAGAGAGAGAGAGAGAGAGAGAGAGAGAGAGAAATAATATAGTGTTTTTTTTTCGAGCCAACACAAAATCAGTGTTGCCACATGTACGATAAAATATCGTACAAGTACGATAATACTGCCTCGTACGATGTACGTACTGTTTTCTATTATCGTACAGTTTGTACGATAATTCTCGGTTGAAAGCTAGCATGGCAGTAAATTCTGTGGCATACACAACCAATCTTAAGGGCTAATGGAATGGTGATCACCGAAAATACTTTTTTTATGATCTTATGGGGTTGTTATCTGCAAGAATAAGCACATTTCTGTTAATGATCTTTAAATTCTATCGACTGCATTCTGCTACTGGTCAGATTGGTTTTCTAGAGTGGCAGAAAGGGTATACTGTATACTTCTCCTTGTAATATTATTTTTGTAATAAAGGATATAATTATATTATTGTAGTAGTAGTATTATGAAATTTTCATGATGTGCCTATTCTGATACATAATAAAAAGTGAAAAAATATACACCTGAGTATACGTCAGTACCTTACAAAATTACGGTTCAGATGAAGATAATTGTAATGGGTAATTTTTCAGTAAATACACCAAGGTATCAACGACAGTGTTAAAATACATCAGATTATTAAACACTATAAAAAACAAATTTAACGGAGTACGATAACGCCAACAAAAAAAAACGATAATTTTGATGAGCCGGTACGATAACTCCAATCTAAAGTGTGGCAACACTGCACAAAATATAAAAATATGTTATATCATTATGAATATCTCCTGGAGAAACGTCTCATGTTAAATGAAATGAATGAAAGCATTCAAACCTCTGTCCGAACCCAGCAAACGTCCATAACATTCCTGACAACACTAGGTGTACAGACATTACGTAATTTTTTCATAAAATGCTAGCATTATATTGTCATCTATCCTTACTAAATTAACTCAAACACACCGTCCAAACAAAACACACACCTACAGGTGATTCCCAATCTATCACTAAACCCTCCTCTGCCCCTAGTCCCCCGCCTCCCTCTCCTTCACACTCAGTGGTACCAGACATGAGAGGTCTGGCTGCTGCTTCACATTCACCCGTCTCACCCCAGTGCTTCGGGATGTGGGTAATGCGGAACTTTCCCTGACTGTACATCTAACCCTATCCACTCATACGCTGATGATTCCACCTTTCACCTCCATTCTCATCCAACAGCGTACATCTGAGCAATTATTTCAAGAAACAAGAGTTGAGGTTATGGCGCACCTAATGTCTGACTTGACTTACATCTCTGGCAGGGGTAAAAGTAATCTTGTTGTTTTTAATTATTCAAAGACTCAGTTCTTACATCTTTCAACTCGTAAAAATCTTCTGCAAGAGCATGCTCTAATTTTTAACAATATCCAACTCAGTGCTATATCATCTTTAAACATACCCTGAGTCTCATTTTCTCTGAATTTATCTTGGAGAGATCCTATTACCTCAAGTGTACACTTTACTTCCAGGAGATTAGGTGTGCTAAGCCGACCCCATGCCTTCTTCACCCCCGCACAGCTATTGGCTTTATACAAGGGTTTTATTCGCCCCTGTGCAGAGTACAACTCTCATGTGTGGGGGAGGCTCCCCACATACAGCTTTTCCCAACAATGTGGAATCAAAGGCTTCTCTTCTCATTAAATCTCCTCCTCTCACTGGTTCCCTCCAACTTCTGTCTCTTCGGCACACTGTTGCATCTTTATCCCTTTTCTATCGCTACCTCAATGGCCACTGCTCCTCTGAACTGATTGCTTGCATCCCTCCACCACTGAGGCCGGCACGGAACACCCGTCTAGCAACAAACTCTCATCCATTTTCTTTTCAACTCTCTAATGCAAGAGTTAACCGCTACTCCCAGACCTTTGTGTATGCACAGGTCAGCTCTGGAACTGTCTCCCTTTGTCTGTATTTCCCTCTGCCTATGACCTCCAGTCTTACAAAGGCAGTGTGTCCAGACATCTTGAAATGAACAGATCTTGGATTTGGCCCTCTGTCATTGTTTTTTTTTTTTTTTTTTTAGAGGAAGGAACACTCTTACGGGCTTCTGGCCTTTGGCTCCTTCTTCCATGCATTAAAAAAAAAAAAAAGAAAAAAAAATGACTTGGAGCGATATCCTCTAAATTATAATCAATGCCTTGTCATATTTATATACTGTATATATTTTTTTTTCATGCTGGAAGGACAAGGAAAGGAAACGGCTGAGTCCTTCCGTTTCTCCTGTCCGTCCTGCAGAAAGGAACATTTGCTACTTAAGGGAGGAAATCATCGCATATTATACCGCTTTCTTTTGGAGCAAGAAAAAATGTGCAGTGAAGAATTTTTTCATTTTTAATTCTATTTACCAAAACAAATCAAAGCTGCGACAGACAATCGATCTAAAATACATTTGTGACTTATTGTTTGACCAGCAGTTCGAATCTTCTTACAAAGTTGTCTGCTACAGCAACCAGCTCTTCGTATACTCTCGCATCATTCCGGCTGAGAACAATTTTCCTGCTAAAGCAGTACCAGTGATGAAACCCACCAGTTATAAACTCTGAAAGAGGTGCTGAAAGAACTGAAGAATCTCCAGTAATTGAGTCTCTGTGCACTCTCCACCACCGGAAGCATCCAGTCGAGTTCCAGCAATATTGCTGGCGCTGTCCTCATGAATGCTATAGTGCCTCTGAAGGAGATGCTGGAAAAAGAAACTACATAACATCCCACAAAAGCATCAACAGACTTTTTTTTTTTAATCAAAGCTGATCCCACTTCCGAATCAACCTTGATCTCACTAAACCTCATACCAATTAATCTGGCCAGGCATGTATGGCAACAGTGTTCCTGCCGAGATTATGATTGGCTGGAGGTGTTTGTTCGATTTCGTTGTTGCTTAAACCGATACTCTCTTTATTATCAGATGTGATACTGAGTTTGTCGACAATACAATCGTCAAAAGCAATAAGAAATCCGTTATATACTTGACAACAACGAAATTTTCGTAGGAAGATAGATATATGAGTCAACAAAGTATTATAACAGTCCAAGTCAAGGTCAGCATTCGAACAATTCCTTTATATCTCTGACACTGTAATAGAAAATTAAGGAAACCTGCTTAATCTAAGCGTTGATAAAACACATTTAAATTTTAAGATCAGTCTGTACTGTGATAATAGAGGAGATATAATGAAACAGTTTTCCTTTAGCCTACTTTGATTTTCGTAATTTTTTCAAACCTCCCTCCCCGCAGAACTCTTTTCATTAGAATTTTTAATTGTTCAGAATTGTGGCACGATTTAAGGGTACAGACTGATCTTAAAAAATAAATGTGTGATATACCAACGCTTAGATTAAGCAGGTTTCCTTAATTTTCTGTTATATTACAGTGTCAGAGATATAAAGGAATTGTTCGAATGCTGACCTTGACTTGGACGGTTATAATACTTTGTTGACTCATATCTCTATCTTCCTACGAAAATTTCGTTGTTGTCAAGTATATAACGGATTTCTTATTGCTTTTGACGATTGTATTGTCGACAAACTCAGTATCACATCTGATAATAAAGAGAGTATCGGTTTAAGCAACAACGAAATCGAACAAACACCTCCAGCCAATCATAATCTCGGCAGGAACACTGTTGCCATACATGCCTGGCCAAATTAATTGGTATGAGGTATAGCGATTTGCCATTGGAAGAAGTTATCAGCTTAGAATGTCTCTCTTCATGACAGGAATCCATTTTAAAAGTTACACTCATTCTTATCTGCCCAATTTTCTTGATTTTCTCATTTATATTACTCATTTTTCCGCTACTTCTCCTTCCGTCCATCCAACTCCGTAGTTTTGGTTGGTTTCTGAGGCTTCGGAAAACTCCTTCCTCAGTAATTTATCTTCCATTCTTGCACTTCACTCTCTCTTTTATGTCATGTACATTTACTCCACATCGACACAGTGCATCAGTAACATGCAAGAAGATTACCATGATATGATATGCAAATTAAATCACTGTCAGAGAAGCGTTACAAAATATCCGAACTAGCTAGAATTTAGTGTCTTGATTCTAACATTCATTGTCTCTTCCTCGTCCTCGTGCAGTTAACCTCTTCCTTGATTTTCCGGTCTACATTTTCCTATCACTTTTTTTTTCTCTTTTTCATTTGTTTATTATTTTCTCTGTCCTCGTTACTCTTTTCTCGTTGATAGAGCTTAATTCATTCGTTAATAATTCAGGCACTATATTATACATGTACGCGCGTGCGTGCGCGCGCGCGTGTGTGTGTGTGTGTGTGTGTGTGTGTGTGTGTGTGTGTGTGTGTGTGTGTGTGTGTGTGTGTGTGTGTGTGTGTAATTGGACACTTACTCCCGAGACTGTTTTTTTCCTGTTGTCTCCAGAATTTTTTTTTGTTTATTTTTTTCCCCGGCGTACGAAGGATTTTCGAACTGAGTAAATTAACACTGTCATTTATTAGCCTTTCGCCATCAGAGCTGTTGCCTAGCTAGAATAAATTCGTCTGGCGGTAGCCTGAGTGACAAGAACAATGTCATCGAAGTGAAGGAGTTACAATCTTCGTGACCGCACTAACCATCTAAATATTTCCAACATTCATATTAAAATAATCAATATGTACTTACGTGGTTGCTGATGACAAATTACTGAATTTTCAATTATTTGGCTTAAAACACATTATTTTACTTTTTAAAATGAATCTTTGAGCATTTCTAACAAGAGTTTCTGATTGCCACAACAGTTCACCTTTTACTTCAATGAAGACCATAAGACCTCAGCATCATTATCTTGAGAACAATAATTGTCGTTAACATATATTTTAACATATCGAGTACTCAGTGAATCTTTATCTTAATTAAGAGGAGGGGAAGATCTGTGACCTACACCTCTCTTCAGAAAAAAAAAAGGCTTAGGATTTATGTTGATTAATTGCACGAGGGTCGTTGAAATTAAAAAAATCAGTTTCGGTAAATGCCAATCTTCCCCTAGAAAGTGGCAGCGACAGACGAATTTACCCGCCTTCAGTTGTACTTCTGTGTGAACAGGGAGAAGGGGGAACAATCTCTGACATTGTGTCGTATTCCCGTGGGCTTAGGAGGCTTTTTGGCACTTCTTGCCTGACAATTTATTTTACATGACTTTTGTACTCTTATTTTGTATGTTATCATCTTATTAACATCGACATACACTGAGTAAATAACACAGAAGAGAATATTTTCGTGCTATTTGCAGAAATAAACAGATAAGAAAGAAGTGCTAGGGAACATCTGAAACCCTTAACTGCCGTGATGCATTATATGGCTTATTCTTGCTGCTACTGGACAAATTTATTCAACTTCGGGAAAAAGTCTTGCAGTGAATGTCTCAATGGAGGCTATGTATGGACTCTCCAGTTCGTAAAATCTCTCGTAGAATGAATAAAGCCATCTAGTGGCGACAAGAATACAATAAAATTATGTTATTAGACTGCACAGGTCTACCGGCGAAGATACTGCCAAAATATACAATGCAAAAAAATACGTCATATATTGAACTGGTTAACCTACAAGAATACGGTCCATTATCTGGAAAGTGTGTGAAGAGTGCGGTGTTATTTATTAGTGTGGTAGAGGGCGTGGTAGTATCCGCCCAGCTCCATGAGTTCCTTATGTGTGCCGGACTCCACTATCCTACCGGCGCGCACCACGGCGATGGTGTGGGCGTTCTTCACAGTGGACAGGCGGTGGGCGATGATGATGCACGTTCGACCCTCCTGTGCTTTCTCCAGCGCCTCCTGCACCACCTGAAGGTTGAAATTATACTACAGTAAGTACAGTTGACAGTAACTGACAGTAGGCAGATCTGTCAGCATGATAGCTTCACAGTAGTTGGTTAGTAGGTAAACTTGAAAGTAGGAACATTTGACAAAAAAAAATATGATAATGGGTAGGTGCGACAGTAGTTGGACAGTGTGTCACTTTTACAGCATGTGTACTTGGTATTAGACAGATTTGATATAAGATTTGCCAGCGGTTGGCAAGTACAGTAGATAAATTTAATAACAGGTGGATTTGCCTGTAGCTGGACCGTAGATATATATGACTGCAGTTCTCCATCACAATAGGTAGATTTGACAGTTTTTTTTAAAGTATCAGTCTCTAAGTATAGATTTGATAACCCTTTCCCTCAGGCCTAGCAGTCCACCTACATGCCACATCTTCAAATGTCATCACACCGTGAAGTCACCACGCAGGTGGCGACCAAAGCACCTCTTCAGAGAATTTTAACTCTTTTTTGAAAGGCTGACTAAGAGGGTGTATGTAGGTGAAGTGGAGGGAGGAAGAGGGAGGGGCAGATGGAGGATGAGGTGGAGGGATGGAGTTGAGAGGTATATGAGGGAGGGGGGAGTGAGTTGGGGAAGGGCAGTCAAATGGTGGGTGACAGCGACTTGGAGGCATTTTGTCAGCGGCCACCCTTTGCTGGACTGAGGCGACGGGCTATAGACAGTTAGATAGATTAAACAGGTCGAATTTAGATAGCCGAACTGCTGTATTTAATTAAGGGCAACCACACAACAATGACAACAACAAAAATTGTTACGTTCACGTTTCATCTCAGTATCAGGCAAGGAAATATAGAACTTGGTAAATTAAGAGAGAAAAAAGGAGAAATTACTTTTTCTTGATATCACTGCGTCGTCATTGTTATTGTTGCTCAACCCTGGCCTGCCTGGCCAGCAGACCCGTCAACCACAGAAAAGTAGCTGCCCCTATAGTGTTGTTCGATTGGTTTCGTACACCGCTCGTCTTATGTATGTGTATAAGTGTGACGTGTACTGGGCAATGCTTCATCATGTGAGTTGTGTTGTGTGGGCCTTTCCTACAAGCGCGGCACTTGTCATCTGAGTTTCTATGCAACCCAAATCTAAACTGGTAGCCGAGGAGGGCTGGGTGATGTCCTGATCTAAATATTGCTAGATGAGCTCCTCAATTCTTTTTAGGGAAACTTCTGATAGATGTATGTCGGGAGGGGGCGGAGGTTTATAGTTGAGTGTTCTGATCGAGGTGTTGTATTGTGCTGTGCGTGAAATGGGTGTGTGTGCCCCTTCACTGTTAGCGCTGAAATGTCTGGAGGTGGGATATTGTTGAAGAAAGTCTGGTAATATTTGTGAGGGGACTTTTATGTGCCTAGCTGCGTCATGTGGCTCTGTCATATACTGACATGAATGTTGAGTGTTAGCACAGGTTGCCACGTAGAACTGTGCGACTCTCATGTCAAGATACTCTCTAACAGTGATGACTTTAGCTTCAAAGGGTAAGTAAGCTGTGGGAGTGGTACTGGTGCAGCCACTGATGATGCATACAACATTGTATGATCTGCATGACGTGTTTTCTGGGTGCTAGACAGGATGAGAGCCCATGCCGGGAAAGCATAGGCCATCACTTATATTGTTTGTAGAGTAGGGAGAGTTGCCTTTTGTTACCCAAAGTCTGTCCCTGTAAGTGCCATGGGTGCGTTGAGTCTTGGGGTACACTGTCTTTTGATGTCTTGAATGTAGTCCTTGAAGGTGAGTCCAGTGTCCTACGTAACTCCAAAAATCTTTGCGGAGGGTGTGTGGCCAGGTACATTATAAAGTGTGATATTAGGAGTGAATCAGTCCTCATGATTACTGTTGTGACGAATGTTGTGGTGGAAATGGCCGGAGCAATCGTCAGCCTGTTGTCCTTGATCCACCCCTGAAGTGTGTTGAGATGGTCTTGTTGCAGTGTGCACTGTGCAGGCTGTCAGTGATGTGGTGTAAGGTTATGGTAATGCCATCTGCATATGACAATGGGGTGTGGGAATATCATGTATGTGCAAGTTCAAAAGTGTAGGTGAAAGAATGGAGCCTTGTAATGATATGCTCTAGAGAATAACGTGTGCTTGTCAACCAGATGAGTAGTTGACAATCAAGCATTTGGTGTTGTTCTCCATAATTATATCGTAGATTTTGGAGATAGGTTTGAGTCGGGGGATAGAATGAAAAACTTTGCTAACGTTTATTGTTGTAAGAATTTTACGACCTATGGGTGTGGCGGAGTTGGGGTCGCAAGTTGCATGTTGGATGAGGTTGGTTGGTAAAGTATTTGCTGAAGGTAACGCTCTAAAGCCGTACTGTGAGAGAGTAAAGGGGACGTGAGGTGCTGATTTATCATGGACCTGTGTGAAGAATGGTGTACTGAGTCCTCGTTTGGTTTAAAGACAGTGATGACTGTTCCCGATTTCCAAATTTGGGGAAATGCTATGATGTGCGTATGAGTGGTTGCTGCTGTTTGTGAGGGCCCGTATATCTATCGTGTGGTCATAAATGTTTCAGGTATAGGTTACTAATACCTCCCGGCTCTGTGCTTGTAGAATCTTTTGTTTTCTTGATAATTAAGAACGAGCGAGCGAAGCGAACAAGCCATGTTTACTCTCAGTTAAGTTTGGAAATGAGCAGCCGGCCCCGACCCGACCGTCATGGTAAGCTGAAGCTAATAACTTTATTCCTGTGTGAAGCAGAGTTGAAATTCCTTCTGCATGTGATACATTCATTGAAAAAAAAAATCTTATCAACTAAAAATTCAACCATGCAGAGGGAGAGGAGAGTTTTGATTGCGGAAGTTGCATTGTTTCATGAGGCAAGAAATATTTGATGTAAAGTTTAGGTTGTAGTGTATTCTGTGCCCTCGTGGAATGTAGTGGTTGTCAAGGGTTAAGTATGATGTTGCTAAATTTCGTAATGTGCCTGTTAGCATTGGTGACGGGAGCGTTGTTTAGTGTGCTGGAGTGATGTTCTGTTTCTCAGCTGAATTTTGTCCAGTTGCTTCCTTGTTGTTTGTTTAAGTGTTGTGTAATCGCCCCTATCTGGACTATTCTTATGGTGACAATGACACCACCAGTTGGTGGTGAGTGAAAGTGTGGGCGAACAGAATATGTCTGGGAAGGAGCGGGAATGGCATGTTTGATGTGGGATGTACAGATATCTTGAGATGTGCCTGAGAATATACATGTTGAGCTGCCTGTAATGCAATGTCAAGGCCTCAGTGGTTGTTCTGATTTTACCAGACAGTGTTTCTGTTGTTAATGTCCCGAACAGTTACTGAATTAGGTGCCTGTGTTACCGGGAGGAACTGAGAGTTGTACTGCACCGGTTCGGTTTTGGGAGATGTCAGGAGGAAAGGAAAAGTTAAAAATACTTATTTCTTCATTTGTCACCGAAGATGGCACTGAGTGATCGTTCTCTGATATAGTGTCATTCTAGAAAAGTGATTGTGTTGTCTGTGTTGTTTTTGTTAAAGGCGGAAGTAAGAATGTAAATGATGAGGCATCCTCCATGCATCAAGTTCTGTTTGTGCCAATGTGTGAGCAGTGTCTGGTGTGTGGAAGTTTGTTTATTCATGTGAGCCTTGTTTCCTGTAGGAGTGCACTTTGTATGTTGTATTTGTGAAAAAATTCGCAGTGTTTTGTCGTGAAGACCAAAGACACTGAGTTGTAGTATATTTATGCTACGTGTTCGAAGAGGTGTGTATCTAGTGCGGGCCTGTGTTGTAGGTGTGGTGCTTGCGCAGGGACTTAGTTTACCGTGGAAGTGCTTGTGTGGGTAGAGGGTGGAGGTTAGAAGGCGTGGAGGGAACTGTGATTAGCGTGACAGGAGTGTTTGTGGGTGTGTTTTATCTTTCACATAATCATGTGCTATGTTGTCTAATAATTGTAAGTGTAATGCATTTGGTATGTATCAAATCCCCGCAAGAGTTGCATTTAACAGGAGCACTTGTTCGTTTTGTGTTTGTTGTGTATGGACAGCAAACCTGGAAATATCATGTCTGAGGTCGGCGATTGCTCTTAATGTTTCCGGCAAGTGTGAAGAGGGAAATAACTGCTGAAGAGTGATTTCCCTCTGTGTAAAAAACGGCGTAGTTGGCAAATGCCTCCACGCAATAGCCGGTGCCCCGCCAGGCTGACGGAGATCCTCCTTGCAGAGCAGGTTGGGGAAGCTATGCCCACAAACAGAAGCCTGGAGTGCACAGCACCACCACGAGTAGGCTCTCTTCCGGAGTCGCGAGTTGTTCAAATGAAAGAACATGTGGAAAAGCTGAATGCTGGAAAGACATAACAGCCTTGGCTGGACGTGGATCCTATTCTAAATGTCTGTGTAGGTCTTCCAAGAAAGCTGCTAAGAAAGTTTGAAAGAGAAAAGTGATACAAGATACGGTGTTAGCATTTTAACCTTTTCGCTCTCTGTGTCGAGTGCAGAAGTGGCCTCATCCAGGAGCAGGACGCTGGGGTTCCTGACAAGGGCACGGGCGATGGCAACACGCTGCTTCTGACCCCCGGACAGCTGCGTCCCTTTGGCCCCTACCCGCGTTTCATAACCCTGTACAGCATGTTGTAATATTAGGTAAAGGTAGTAAAATATTGTTTATTTTTAGGTTAGGCTAGTCATAAAGGAATATTCCTGGGTAAGAGCTGTAAATCTAACACAATTTTACCCGCAGTGAAGCAACAGGTCCAAAAGTGGTTCACCTGGGGGATCATTTTCTTTTCTCCTTCAATGAAAGTTCGAGTATTTGAACTTGGAGATTTCTGAGCGATTTTCGTAGGAAACAGCGTTATTCAGTATGAAATTTTCAGTTGATCTGACATGTCAGCTGATAGTTAAGCGACTTTCAATTTCGGCTAGAAGAGGGCACCAGCTGATTATTTAACAATTTTCAGGGATTACCTTCCTAATGGGCAGAGTTCGCCCAACAAGAAGACAATGCCCCTATGAGTACCACACACTTCTTTTTCCTCTTTTCCTTTGTACAGGGGAACAATCATACCCGACTTCCACTCCTCCGGGACTCTACCTTCCTCCCAAGCCGATCTGCACATCTTCCACATCCATTCTACTACACTCTCTCCCCCATGCTTCAGCATTTCACCACACATTCCATCAGTTCCTGGGGCTTTCCCCATTTTGACTTTCTTCATTGCTTTCACAACTTCCATCCTACTGATTTCCTCCTCTCTTCTCACATCCCTCCGTCTCCCAGACATTCCCCAGCCACTTATACTCGCATTACTTTCATTTTCTATGTTCAACAATTCCTTAAAGTGTTCTCTCCATCTGCTCACTCTTTTTCCTTTCTCCACTAGTAATCTGTCATTTTTATCTTTCACTCCCCGACTAACTTCTTTGACATCCTGTCTAACTCTCTGTGAGGTATTTGCCTAAAAATAAGAACATTCAGCAATTGTGTACTCTCTCTTTTTTACAAATCTACAGAATAGAGATGACACAGAGTACAGTCTTTCCTCTTCTGCCTCTCCTATAAAATTTCCATGCTTGTTCCTTCTGACAAAGATGTTTTTTTTTTTTTTTTTTTTTCCTGACGGTTTAACCAGATAATGTGGTCGATGGGGGAAAGTCTTTCCCTATTCTCTCCTTTCTCTTACACATTTGTTTAATCTTAGCTGAATTAGCCTTTTTTCCAACAAATAACCTCGTCCTAGGCCAACAGGTCTGTTATCTGTACGTCCTACGTACTGCTATGTACATCCATGTACTCTACAAATATGTAAATATTACATTTAAGAAGTCTGCATTCTGTGGAAAATAAGTCAGGTTTATTTATCCTTTTCTGTTTTTCATGAATGGTTTGCGTATCTATTATTTTGACTGACAGAAATCTTGTTTACAAACTCATCCATATTAATACTTTCGGTTCTTGCTCATTCAGTTCCCAGTACACCAAGCTCACTAAATTGTAGGCTGTGTGGGGAGTTCGTCTGCGAGGGAGGGGGATCTCAGCGATCTGTAGCAGTGTGTACACACCCCACGACACCAAGGTAGTTACGCCACTGCTGTTGTCTCAGAACATTTTTTTAACAAATGTTTTAAGGCAATCAAATACATATTATAACAAAGTTTTTACACACATTTCGACTAAATGGCCATCTTATTCTTTGTACAGAGGGTGATGTAATAAGTTTCTCTTTTTCCACACAAGGGTACAGTTCCAGTTATTCAGGCTCTTTGGCATGTTCACAAACAATTCTTTGCATTATCTACACTACAATATTTAATTTACCACGTACCTGTTGCACTGCCGATTTTCAACGTGTCGTGACATTCTTCACCGCTGTCATTATTGCACCAGTACATTGTCAGGTTGTACGTTATTTCATCCCCAGGCTCAGTCATAATAACAACTATTCTTCTCCCATCATATGCATTCATCGCATTTTAATTGCTTTTTCCATCTACCTGTTATTTCCCACTGATTAATTTTGTTAGCGTTCTTCCGTCAGCATTCACCATATTAACTTGCCTTTTCCCATACACGTATATTTGTAGTTGTTTCCAGAACATATTGCTGTTCTAGAATTGCCCTAGTTATATGTTCTTTTATGCACCCATCCCAGCCACCTCTGTCTTTAACCGTGCTTTCTTGGACCACATGATATCATACCATTCCTCTATTTAGCCGATATCCTTGCAACATCACATATGTATTTAGCATTCCCTTCCTAACATTTGTTATATCATTTTTAAGTTATTTAATTATGGTTGATTTTTCTTCTTCAGACACACACACACACACACACACACACACACACACACACACACACACACACACACACACATCATCATCATCATCATCATCATCATCATCAGCCGTTTGAGTGTCCACTGCAGGACCGGCCTAACCCGACAGAAGTGGGGACGATACAGCTTATGAATCTCTACCAAGTGGCTTAGGCTGTCTGGTAGGGATTGTATGTAGGGTGAGAAGTGCTTGTAAGTGTGATTGTAGTGCTGGAGTGGCTTTGGATGTGTGTGTAGTCTGTGAACCAAGTGTAATCGGCCCGTGCAAGCCGACTGGGTGCAAGCATACTTTATAGTACGCGACACTGGTTCAACCACAGTACCTCTTACGTCCGCCAAAGCAGTACATGGCCGGAAGAACGCTCCCGAAGATTATTACCCTGGCGGGGCGTGAACCCTCGTTCTTCCATGTACGAAAACGTACACTTTACCACTGTACGACAGAGGCTCCATGTATATATATATATATATATATATATATATATATATATATATATATATATACATATATATATATATATATATATATATATATATATATATATATATATATATATATATATATATATATATATATATATATACGAGAGAGAGAGAGAGAGAGAGAGCCCACCTTAGGAAGCGACTCAACAAACGCGTGAATGTTGGCTCTCTTGGCAGCCTCGATCACCTCTTCCTGGTTAACCTGGCGTGTGTTGTCCCCGTAGGCGATGTTCTCGAAGACAGTGCGATCAAAGAGGATGGGCTCCTGCGACACCAGACCCAGCACACCCCTCGCACTCCCCACCTGAAGCTCCTTCAAGTTCTCATTGTTGAGGCTCTGAAGGAAAAGGCAGGAGTGGTGGGTAAGTGAATGGCAGGGCTGATGTGTATGGAAAGGGCAGGGCTGATGTGTATGGAAAGGGCAAGACTGGGGGGTATGGAAAGGGCAGGACTTGTAGGTAAGGAAAGGGCAGGGCTGATGGGTATGGAAAGGGCAGGGCCGATGGGTATGGAAAGGGCAGGGCTGATGAGTATGGAAAAGGCAGGGCTGGTAGGTAAGGAAAGGCTAGGCTGGTAAGTAAGGAAAGGGCAGGGCTGGTAGGTAAGGAAAGGGCAGGGCCGATGGTATGGAAAGGGCAGGGCAGATGGGTATGGAAACGGCTAGTGGGTCTGTGAAAAGCAGGGCTGGTGGGTAGGGGAAGGGCAGTGTTGGTCGGTAAGGGAATGCTAAGAACTGTATATCCCCTCTTCTCGCGTGACTCATTTTTATATTTGTAGGTGCTTCCAGGTGCTTCTGCTCGACTCAGGAGAGATTTTTTGATGCAGCGAGATAAAAGAGCCTTCATTAGTCCTTTTAAACAACCGCATGTTATACGAACGATCCGGCAACTTTCTCCCTGTCCTCAGGAAGGGGCATGTTGGACTGCAGGACGGGGACAATTTCAACTTGCAGTTTACTGGGTTCATTAAAAATGTTGCTATATTTCTCTTCTGTTTACTATTCCGAACATATTCTCAACGTCGGAAGATAAAATTCAGTGACACTATCCTGTTTAGTACTACCTGTGGCAAAATAAAGATGTACACCCGAAAGCACTAATTTCTCCCCCCTAGTAGCCGGAGTCGCGGCCAGTGAGCGACCAGGCGATCGACCACCCCACACCCACCACCCCTACCCCAGCCCCAGCATAAACGTTGTTGTTTAGATCTGGAACGGCAAAAGCTGATGATGTTACAATGTGTCATGACTGATTTTATAGACAGTCAGAATCAGTAGGGGTAATTCAATAAGGGTATTTAGTGTGTAAGACTGTACTGTTATCCCCAACGTATGAGAATGGCACGAAAATGAAAGAAGACCTATATTGTATTATATTGCTATTGTCTATATACTTACGTCCTATATTATAATGTTACAAATAAGTATAGTATAGTTAACCGCATCTGTTGCAAGATATGGTGCCTTCTCATCCATTCTCGCTCCCACCTCCACCACCCTTCTCTCTAGGTTCCTATCTCCACCAAATGCCTCTCTTACTCTCTCGTCTTCCACCCCTAGCCTTTGTTAACCAACATAACCACGATAATGATGAAATGATCCATCAGGTATTGATTATATTATCATACACCTCTATTTTAAGCACCAACAAATCAATAACATACAATACTTCGGTATACCTGCCAAGTCTTTCATCCTGTTGTAAGCTGTTACATGACATACACACTGCAAGTTGGACCTTGTGTTACAAGGACATACGGTTGTTTATCATTAACACAGGTTATGTGTGGTTTTGGACGTCCATTAATTCATAATAACGTGGCAATTTAAGCCTTACATTATAAACGCGTAAGGTTTATGTTCCTGTCATTACTGGATGAACGACACGAATCAGGAATCAGTTCTGACGAAACACAAACTCTCTGCCTTAACGAAAATATTCCGACCTCATGTCACAACGGTGACACAATGTCATTATGTTTATGACTATATGTGGATCAGTCATATACATAATGACACTGTGTCACTCTTGTGACAAGAGGTAGGAATATTTTCGTTAAGGCAGAGAGTTTGTGGTTCGTCAAAGCTGATTCCTGATTCGTTTCGTTCATCCAATAATGACAGGAACATAAACCTTACGTGTTTATAATGTAAGACTTAAATTGCCACGTTAATATGAATTAATGAATGTCCCAAACCACACGTAACCTGTATTAACGATAAACAACTGTATGTCCTTGTAACACAAGGTCCAACTTGAAGTGTGTATGTCATGTAACAGATTATTACAGGATGAAATAGTTGGCAGGTATACCAAGGCACTGTATGTTATTGATTTGTTGGTGCTTAATACAGAGGTGAATGATAATATTGATGTGATCAATACCTGACGGATCATTTCATCATTATCTTTGTTAATAATGCGTGGGAGTGGGGGATGAGAGGGTAAGAGAGGCTTTCGGTGGTGACAGGACCCCAGAGAGAAGGGTTGTGCAGGTGGGAATGAGAATGGATGAGAAAATACATCTTCCAGCAGATACTGTTTACCATGATACACTTATATGAAACATCATAATATAGGGGGTAAGTATATAGACAATAACACAATACATTGTAAGTCTTCTTTCATTTTCGTGCCATTCTCATATGTTGTGGATAACATCACAGTATTACACATTAAATTCCTTTACATACTTACCTCTACTGGTTCTGACTGTCGATAAAAACAATCATGACACATTGTAACATCACCAACTTTGGCCGTTCCACATCTATCCAGCAACGCTTACACTGAAGTTGGGGGTAGGGGTGGAGGGAGTGGAGTGTTCGATCGCCTGGTCGCTCACTGGCCGCGACTCCGGCTACAAAGGCGGGGGGGGGGGGAGAAATTAGTGCTTTCGGGTGTACACTTGGTCACAAAAGTATCGGTGCATAACATGCGTGAAACATCTGGGACCACAGAACGAAGGTCACTGAAATATTAGCATCCGACCTACCACACGTTGGTAGCCCTGCTGTCAGGAGGTGTTATATATCGCCAACTAGCAATATCCTCTTGCAAACATATAGCAAATGTAATGTTTATATAGACAGACACTGATGATACGCAATGAGACGTTGGTAATGTCAGCAGTTGTTCGAACCTTTTCGGTAGGCATCGCACCCCCTGTGCACCGATACTTTTGTGATCCATAGGACATGATCATACTTACTAGTCTGATTCCTAAAAAATTAAACTTAAGCTTGTTCTCGCCTCACACCAGAAGCATGTCTTGGTAAGGCAGCTTAATGTCTTTTCATATTCTACCGCAATTTGGATACTATTTTCATAGTCATATACTTAATCCAATAGTCTACCCAAACCTAGGTTACAAGGAGTTATCACGAGTACATCGTCTAATTCCTGAACTATACTACCTATCTAGGAAGTACGTTGTTAAAACTAGTAGTTTATAAGTGCTCTAAAACAAATTAGCTTAAGTTGGGCTCAGTGGGGACACCGTTGCCACCCATGACCTTTGTCAAGAACAATTATAATTGAAAGTAAAAACAACAGTTAGAAATACATATGCCACCAAAATTAATAAAATAATTTACAGGTACAGGTAAATCATACTCTACAGATAGTACATTGTTCAATACATTAATGGCATTATCAGTTGGCAGACTGGTAAATAACGAAACAACATCGATGCTGGCCAGTTGCTTACTCCTTATGCTTAAGTCTTTTGTCTTGCTGATAGTTTAGGCACTGACCACTGATGGTGACAACTTTACCTGAAACTGCTTTGCTGACCTTCTCTCTAGTCCATACAGTAAACTGCCCGTTCCAGACAACTGGACTAAGTGGTATGTTAGGGTTGTGTAGTTGGGGAAAGCAGGAAAATGAATCTTTGGCAAAAGCTGCAACAAACTTTTCCCCGCTGTGGCCGGGGGGGGGGGGGGGAACAATCTGGCCGCACTATGGGGTGGTACTACTACTCTGCGGCCAGGTTGTGTTAGGAAGAATTCTGCCACCGTATTCTCTGCGTGTCGTAAAAGACGACTAAAAGGGGCGGGGTGAGGGGACTAGGGACCCCCTCCTCTGCTTTTTTAGTTCCTACAATGAAACAGGGAATAGGACGGGATGGGGGATTCAGTTATCCCCGTACCCTGAAGATTGGGTTTATTAATGTGTGTGGATGTTTGTGAGAAGAAAGTTGGATGTGTTAGCTTTGAGTGAAACAAAGATGAAAGGGAAAGGTGAGTCTAAGTTTGGAAATGTGAATGGGAAGACTGTCAGGTGTTGACAGAGGAAGGGCGAGAGAAGGTGTGGCCTTGTTAGTGAGCCCATAAGTGCAGCAGCGTGTGACTGAAAGGAAGGTTTCATCAAGACTAACGTGGGTGATAGCGAAATTTGAACGTGAGTTGTGGTTATCTGTGAGTGCATATGGGCCTGGTAGTGAAAGGGATGCAGAAGAAGGGGAGTCTTTCTGGAATGATGTTGATGAGTATCTGAAATGTTCTGGAGCGAATGTGAATGTGGTAATGATGGGAGATCTGAATGCTAGAGTGGGAAATGTAGCAGTTGAAGGTGTAGTTGGTGCGCATGGTGTGCCTGGAAGAAATGAAAATGGGGAACGAATGATAGGGATGTATGTTGAGCGAGAGATGGTGATTGGAAATACCTTGTTTGAGATGAAAAATATAAGTATACAAGGGTGAGACAGGAGGGTGGAAGAGTTGTCAATAGAGCATTGATGGACTATGTGGTTGTGTCCAGGAATCTAATAAGGAGATTACTGAATGTGAAAGTGCTGAGAGGGGTGGGTGGAGGTATGTCTGACCACTACCTGGTGAAGGGAAAGTTGAGAGCGAGTTGGATAAAAGAAAATGATAGATTATCATAAGAAATTGAAAGATGAGTGGAACGCAGTGAAAGATCAGGAGAATGGCAGTGTGGAGGAGGAATGGCAGTTGTTTAAGAGTGCTGTGGTGGGGCATGCGAAAGAGGTGTGTGGTGTGAGACGAGTGGGTGGTGGTGTGAGAAAGGGAAGTGAATGGTGGTGCAAGGAAGAAAGTTTGGCTGTGGCTGAGAAGAGACGTGCATATGCGGTGTGGATGCAGAGGAAGGATGAGGTGTCATAAGGAAATGAGGAGCAGGGCAAGAAGGGCTGTGTGTGATGCTAAATTGGCAGCACGGATGAGAGGTGGAGTAGGCAGTTGACTGAAAATTTTCAACAGAAGAAGAAAACGTTTTAGAGGGACGTGAAAAGGGTGCGAAAGGGAGAGTCTGGGAAGGAAGAGCGAGTAAAAGCAAAGGATGGAAGGATGTTAATTGAGATGGGTGCAGTAAGGAAGAGATGGGAGGAGTATTTTGAAAGATTGTTAGGTGTCGAGGAGGAAAGGGTGGCTGAGATTGTGGCAGATGGAAAAGTGCAAGGAATAAATGTGCTGGAAGAATTGAATGATTCTTTGATCACGAAGGAAGAAGTGCAGGGAAAGCTGCAGGTATGGATGAGTGTGCTGTGGAATGCCTGAAAGGTAGTGGAGCGACTATTGCTGAGTGGTTAGTAAGATTGTTGAATGTGTGTTTTGTGAAAGGTATGGTGCCAATCGGCTGGGAAAGTGCTTGTGTAGTTCCGTTGTATAAAGGTAAGGGTGATAAAGTATTAATGTACTTGCTTTAGGGGAATAAGTCTGTTGAGTGTTGTACGTAAGGTGTATGGTAGAGTGTTAATTAAGCGAGTCAGAAAGGGTACAGAGGGAGTGATTGGTGATGAGCAGTGTGGGTTTACGAGAGGGAGGGGATGTGTGGATCAGGTGTTTGCTGTGAGACAGGTGTGTGAAAAATATTAAGAGAAAGGTAAGGATATGTTTGGAACGTTCATGGATTTAGAGAAGGCGTATGACAGAATTGATAGGGAGGCTTTGTGGACTGTTTTAAGATTGTGTGGACTTGATGGTATGTAGCTAAAAATGAGTGAAAAGTTTCTATGTAAATAGCAGAGCGTGTGTAACAGTGCGAAATTCTGTGAGTGACTGGTTTTCCGTGAGCATGGGGCTGCGGCAGGGATGTGTGATGTCGCCTTGGTTGTTTAATGTTTATATGGATGGTGCTGTAAGAGAGGTGAATGCAAGAGTGTTAGGTGGAGGTTTGAGTCTGGTGAATGTTGATGGTAGAGAGTGGAATCTGAAGCAGCTGCTATTTGCGGATGATACTGCACTGGTGGCTGATTCAGAGGAGAGATTGAGACAGTTGGTAGAGGACTTTGGAAGGGTGTGTGAAAGGAGGAAATTGAGAATAAATGAGAATAAGAGTAAAGTAATGATGTGTACGAGGTCGGTAGATGGTAGGGGGATGAATACAGTTTTGAATGGTGAGTTGCTTGAGGAGGTAGAGTGTTTTAAGTATTTAGGGTCACATGTTGCTGTGGATGGAAGAACAGATGCAGAAGTGAAGTTTAGAATGAATGAAGTAGGAAAGGTGCTGGGAAGAATGAAAAAAAGTGTTTAGGTGTCGTTCGCTTAGAATGGATGTAAAGCGAAGGCTGTATGAAGGTGCAGTGGTACCGACTGCGTTATATGGGGCTGAAACATGGAGTATGGGTGTAGCAGAGAGGACTAGTTTGAATGTAATGGAGAAGAGGTGTCTGAGGGGTATGTGTGGAGTAACGCATATGGATCAAGTGAGAAATGATGAAGTGCGAAGAACTGGAGTTGTGTGGGAAACGGCTGATCGAGTTGAACAGAGGGTGTTGCGATGGTCTGGGTATATGGAGAAAATGGATGATCAACAATTGGTGAAAAAGTTAACAGGATTGGATGTGAGAGGTGTAAGGCTGAGAGGAAGACCACGAATGGACAGTGCGAAGAGAGTGTTGGATGCGGAAGGGGTGTCTGTTGAGCAAGGAAGAGTGGCTGCACGTGATAGGAATGACTGGAGAGAAATTGTGAACGGATAAATGATGACGCAGCCCTGAGTGGATATTCTCCCGCGATTGGTCTGATCAGCTGATCAGGTCAGGTGCGGATAAGGGGATGGGTCCATTATGATGTGGCAGGCGTAAGCCAGCTTTGCTGTTGGGCCCTGCTGCAGATGTCGATGATTGCACTGTGCAGGTGACCCTCGTGCGGTGTGGTACGGTGAGAATCTGTCCCCTCTCTCCTTGGAGCTAAGATGCGAATGAATGAGTGTGTGTGTGTGTGTGGATGAGTAAATTGGGAGTGTGTCGTCCTGTCTTAACTACCTCCCTTTCTTTGAGGGAAGCAACCTAGATATATAGATATAGATAGATAGTCTTCGAAAGAATGTCCCTAGCACATTTACTTGTCTGTGCTATAGAGCTCCTGCATGCAATTTCCCTTATAACTTCGGTACATATTATCCTCTTGAAACAGAGAACCATACTAGTGTCCTATGCAGGTTTGTTGAGGTAGACTACTGTATACCACCACCCTTATCGGCTTTCGTGTTTAGGTCACTCATCAAGCGGTGGACCACTTAAGGTGTGTTGTCCGTTGGTGTTATTCCTGCAGAAGCCCTGGTGGACGAAACCTTGATTTAAAACTGGATCCTGTACTCTGCTTTTGGCCTTTCTCGGTTATGATATTTTTCCAGAAACTTCTGGGGAGTTTAACTGGCACCGAAGATCGCATCACTGGTTTTCGCGTCATTGCTCCATCCTTATTTATCGCTAGACTGGATTAATTCATATATGACCATCATTAAATGTCATCTAATTAAAGGAATTATGTGCTTTATGCCATTATGATTCAAGAGGTTATGAGTACTATGTCATGTGTTTCTAGGGGTTATGTACATTATGTCATGTTATTAAAGTTTTTTATACTGACCACTGTGCCGGCGTGAGGGTCGTAGAACCGCTGAAGGAGTGCGATGACGGTTGATTTGCCTGAGCCAGATCCCCCAACCAGAGCCAGTACACGGCCCTGCCCCGCCTCACAGCTCAGCCCCGCCAGCACCGGTACCCTCGGCCGTGACGGGTACCTGAAGTGCACCTCCCGCACCCCGACATCATGCACCTCACCGCTCTGCACCACCACACACCAACACAGGCGTCATGGCACATCACATCGTACTCACACAGACACGAAACTATATCCTTTCCACTATGATAATATGAAGAAGTCAAGGGTATTAAAGGCATTCTAGAGTACTTAATATTTTAGTCAATTTAAACACTGAATATTAACATTGAACTAAAATTATTTAAGTATCGAAGTCATTACTGAAACTTAATTGTGATTGAATTTTAAATACATTACTAGAAACGCATATTTAAGTACAGTGTAGGTATACCTCCTAAATACATTAAGTTCATCAATAAATTGCTGTTACATTTTGAGGCTTGTCACTGAAGTTAGTTATCTGATACAGAAAAAACGTGACATCCGAATGGCAAAAATTGATTATTATATGGTTTGTTGTGCCAGCCCTCCACCCTTCCTATTTCTCCCATCTTTCCTGTCACTTCTTATTGCTTTTCCTTTCCATACAGGTGGTTTAACATTGAGTGACACGCCAAATGGTTTCATGTAAACCAAGAAACCATTTACAACGCTGGGTGGTAACCATATAGCCAAACTATACGTGCTTCCTATGTGTCAACAAGTGGGTTGGTGGAGGGTTATTGCCCCTCCTCGTAAAACAAATAACTTAAAGTCAAATGGCCACCATTTACGGGATTATGGCGTCTAGCAAATAGATAGATAGATAGTTAATGTAAAAATCGGTAACTGTCAAGCCCCATTCTCCCCGCTTCTGAGCGTAGGGTACCGAGGTTAGGCCACCGTTAGTCCAGAACATTTAAGAGTTGGAGACAGACCTACGCTCCCAACAGCGTCTACATGATAGAAAAGCTTCTGGACGCCTACTGGGCGTCGATAAAGGATTAAGGATACTCCCGACCATCTTTTTCCAGGCGATTTATTTTGCTTCATACACCTTATTGTCCTATTCTGTGTTGCATAAATCCTTCCTATATCCCCACGCTCTGGATAAATAACGTACAAAAGAATATTAACCAGCTATTTTAAAAATAAATAGCTAAGTAAGAGGTGCTAGGGAGCCTTCTTACCCGACGGGTCATTTAGGTACTGGATGACTACTAGTTTGAATCAGTAGCATCTTGTAGAACTGAAAATGCTCATCACGGTCGCCATCGCTTTCAGGTGATTGTGGTGAGAGATATGAAAATTCTTTAACCATGCTGGTTTTGTGTTTAACCACAATGATTATCTTATCACGAACAGTTGCTGGTATAGCCTGGTAAACTTGACTTTGTTCAAACGTATAAACTTCAGCTTCAAGGAGGGATGAGATACTGCGGCAACAGCTGCATCATTAACAACTGGTTCAAGATACAAATGCAAGACTGAGAAAATCTTGTCTGGAAACCCTGAGTAAATACAGTAAGAAAAGGACTAATATATATGAACAACTCCCAGTGCCTCCAGCTGATTCTAAACAGTGATGAGAGATGGGATTAACTGTCCATAGAATTATCCTTTTTCACTCTTAAGGTGAACTTGATTCTTCCGAAATAGCTCCACTTGAGATACAGATATCCTAGATAATTTACCAGCCAACAAAGCTCCAGGTCCAGGTGGAATTCCTCCAACTGTTTTGAAAAGTGCTCCCCACAACTTGATCCTGTTCGAGCTAAATTATTAAGACTGTGCATACTTAGTTCTTCAGCCCTAATTCTTGATTGCAAACCAAATGCTATCAAATCTTCTATTGGTAAAGTAACTGAGACTGTAATTAATAAGCACATTGTTAAATATCTTGAATCCAACTTAATTAGTGATAAACGTTATGGTTTTCGCCACGAAAAATCCACTATTGATATACTCAGTCTCCTGAATCATACCATCCATCAATCAACTGAACAACATGGAGAAACTCATTCAGTAGCCCTTGATATTTCATATGTTTTTGACAGTGTGACACGTTCCTACTACCCAAACTCCCTTGCTATGACCTATCATCTTTTGTTCCTCTGATTTCCTCATATCTCAGCAACAGAGAGATAAGAGAAATAACTGATGTACATTCTAATTTCCACTCGATTAATGCCGGCATGCCACAAAGATCAGTTCTGGCTCCAACCCTATTCCTAATTTACGTGATCTCTTATCTGTCACCCAGTCCCATTCATTCATATGCAGATGACTCAACACTTCACAGTTCATTCACACTTAAACACCCATTCACAAAGTTTAATATCTGTAACACACAATTCAGTCCAGCAATTTCGATAAACCAAGATTTATCTAAGATCACCTAACGTGGACAAAATAACACTCTCATTTAACATTAGGATGACCAAATGTACACAACTTACTAATAGAAAGATATTACCTGATACCCATATTACCTTCAATGCCACAAATATACCTATCTGTAAAAGTATTGAAATTCTCGGCGATTCACTTAACAATGCCCTCAGCTGGACCTCTCACGTTAGATTATCTGAAAGAAACTTGGATTATAGTACAGAGCCCGTAATTTCGTCAGTGACGAGCAGTTAGCTATAATGTATAAGAGTCATATGTGCTCTCAGCTGGACTATTGCTCATCTTTGTGGAATGGATGTGGAAAGGTTGCACTAAAACATCTGGACAAAATTCAGAACAAAGCTGTTAAAATTATTAACAACCCTGCAGTTAGAAAATGAACTACCTCCCCTACAAGTAAGAAGGAATGTTGCCTCCATTGCATTATTTTACAGATAATTTTATTGTAAATGTTCAGACGAAGTTGCATCCATTGTGCCTCATCTCCATTCCTTCCCCAGCGCTACACGGGCATCGGGTAGCGCTCATGACTTGACTGTCACACTGCCATATTGCATAACTTCCTGTCAAAATTCTTTTGTTCCCCGAACTGCATCTCTTTCGAATTCGCTTCCCCAGAGTTATTTCCCTCCAAACTTCAACCTGAGGTTGTTCAAGTCCAACTGATACAATTTTTTTATGAATGAAGAACAACTGTAATCTGATGTATGGATTTTTTTTATTCATTTATTTTCCTTCCTCTGCTCTGTTATTGTAAAAAAAAATGATCAATGGCAGAACAAGCAACGAGCCCCAGACACTCCCAGAACTCTTCCACGTAGTTTACTCATGATTTTTGAAGACAGGATGTTCATTCTGTTTTGATCTCTGTTTCAAAGATAATAAAGTCGAATTACCTGCGGATTGGGCATGCAGACTATTACATCCCAGCTAACCTTGACAGATTTTGATTGACCAGCCTTGCTACATATCGTATGCATGCTAAGCCAGGCGGGGATTATGTGTTTAGCTTGGCTGTCTGTCTTGTTGTCTGTCGTCATGTAGCCTATGTTAGCAAGATTATGGATGGAATAGTACCAGATCTGGCATAATGACTGAGGACCATCAGAGAAATGAGTGACTAAATTTAGGTGAACAAAGGTTATAACTACAGGTCAAGAGTAAGGTCACACCACACAGCTTTAGTCCAAGGTTTTTAAGAACCATATCCTTAATTTCTTTCTGCCAGACTTTTCAATATACATTTTATGTCACTTCAATGGTTAATACCTAGGAGAAAAAAAATAATTAGAAGATAACACATAATTGTAAAAAAAAAAGCAAACAAACCACTAAAAATCAATACAAAATAAATGGCAAGGTTATATATGCTTCCTATACAAAGTATCAAGGGACCTCTGAATCAGTTCTTAAGAGCAGGCCTCGAAGTTCTGATGCAAATGGACTCTAATGTTTTTACGTTTTCCCCACGTGTCAATTATTTGAAAATGGGTTTTTCTTAAATTAATATGACATACCTCAGCGTGGTCGCATGCTGCTGACTGAGGGGAACAATACAGCCTATCATCATTCTGCTCCTGCCCCCCCTCCCCCCGTTTTTTTTTTTTTTTTCATTTTTGGGCTATTGACCTCTGGCCTGAAGGCCCGGGTCATTAAGCCAAATTTGTTATTTATTATTATTACATTTTTTTGTGTGTGAACTCTGCCATTAACTAAATTAAACAGAAGAACTATGCTAATATCTTAACAATGATAAACCAAACAAAAAAATTGATACCCTACACTAAATCCTCATATAAAAATAGCTAAACTTAACTAAATAGACACTGTGTACATACACTAATGGGTAAAATACCTCGACTAATTGACCACCATCGACTGCTGATATGTAATGCTTTTCTACGTTACACACATGTACCCATCACCTGCCTACTGTCTAGAAAGTCACGTGTATTAATATAGGGTACATTAATATATGAAAGAGAACCAGGTGAGGCAGGAACTATTCCATATAAGTCAACAGTCGACCCTAATTAAGAAAAGTTAAACAGATGCAAAACATTTACATTTGTACAAAAAGCGAATTACCTCTCCCAACAGTACACCATCGACTATAAGGAACCAATACCTCTCTACACTGCTCCCTTACACTCATTAACTGGTGACTGTCAGGCGAGGCACGTGGTTTAATAGATGCAACATCAGTACAAAACCCAGAACTATCAGAAGCATGAACTATTCCAAATACGTCAACAATTAACCCTAACTTAAAAAAAAAAAGACAAGAAACGGTGACAAGGCACAGTAAACCCGTCCCCGGCAGTCATTTTAGTGCTTACGTATAAACGCAACAGAATTATCTATTCAAAGATGTCACATATCAGATTTGCAGTAAATCGGGTGAAAATCGGCGGTTTTATGCCCATTGGAAATTTTAAGCCCGACCCATATGACACTGTTACCCCTACAGCTAACTGAGGGGTGACCCCCCTGATAAGGCATGTTACAGGAAGCAGATTTGAAAGATGCACCTTTAGGTTTTGGTTTCATGTCGATATGACGAATTTGAAAGAGTTATGGTGAAAAATACGATTTTTACCCGTCCCCCTTTCTTTCTTTCTTTCTTTTTTTTTTTTTACACTTTTTGGGCCTACAGCCTGAGCCTTGGCCCAGTTTGGCCCAAGAGATGAAGTTCGGGAAACAAAAGAATTTGGACAGGAAGTTCTGCAACATGGCAGTATGACAGTCAAGTCATGAGCGCTACCCGATGCCCGTGTAGCGCTGGGGAAGGAGTGGAGATGTGGCACAATGGATGCAACTTCGTCTGAACATTTACAATAATATTATCTGTAAAATAATGCAGAGGAGGCAACATTCCTTCTTACTTGTAGGGGAGGTAGTTCATTTTAATGAGTTACGCAGTTTTCTAGCCAAGACTTCTCGCAATAACACAGAAATGCATTAACAACCTCTGGGCCCAGAGGGAATCCCACTGCCACTCCGTCAGTTTACTTATACAGTCGTCTATTACAAATAAAAAGATTGTCCTTTACACGGTCCTAAAAAATTGTTTAAAACCGATTTAGTAATACCTTAAAAATATTTATATTTGGAACACTAATTAAACATGCTGATTGTCTCAATTAATGGATCGATCTATCTATCTATAGCCCGACGCCCTAATCCCGCAAAGGGTGGCCGCAAACAAAAAGCCTCCAAGTCTCTCTGTCACCCACCATTTGACTGCCCTCCCCCCAGCTCACTCCCCCCTCCCTCATATACCTCTCAACTCCATCCCTCCACCTCATTCTCGGTCTTCCCCTCCCTCTTGCTCCCTCCTCTTCACCCACATACACCCTCTTAGTCAGTCTTTCGTTCTCCATTCTCTCCACGTGTCCAAACCACCTCAGTGTATGTCTCCTAATTTTCTCAACTACATCCAGATCCACCCCACAACGTTCCTTCACTTCTTCATTCGTCAACCTGTCCCTCCATGTCATTCCACATGCTCCTCCCAAGTAACACCGGAATCTTCCACATCTCACCCTCATTCATTAGAGCCACCCCCACATCCACTGCCCTGCACTGCACCTCCTTTACAACCCCATCCATGTATATATTAAACAGCCATGGAGACATCACACATCCCTGTTTCAGTCCCACACTTAGATCAAAGAACTCAGCTCACCATCCACTCGCAACATAGCCCTAGCTCCCTCGTACATATTCTTCACAGCACTCAGCAATTTCCCCTCCACTCCATATATTCTTAATACCTTCCACATACCTTGCCTATCTATTCTTTCATAAGCTTTCTCCAAGTCCATGAAGGCAGCATACACTTTCCTTCCCTTCTCTAGATACTTCTCCACTAAACATCTTAGAACAAATATCTGGTCTACACACCCTTTTCCCCTCCTAAATCCCCTTAGTTCTTCTCCAACTAGCTCCTTTGTTATACGAGTATGCCTAACGCTGTCAATGAGTATTCTACCATATATTTTTCCAATCACACTAAGAAGGCAATTAATGGAACACTGGCAAAAAAATTGAATTTGTATCTGTAAATTCTATTAAAAATGGCTCCTTTTTATCATTTTAATGACCGCATGCTGACTGACCTACACTCGTCTGTTGTTGATAATTTGAAGCTAGGTAGGCCTATATAGGCAGCATTTTGCGTGTCTATAGAACCAGGACAGACGTGCACCTAGGTCATTCGAGCAGAATTGGTCGTAGGCTGTGTTGCTTCCCTCACTCAGAGTACGAGACCACGCTGCGGTATGTAATATTAATTTATGTAAAACCCACTTCCAAATAATAGACATATGTAAGGAAAACTTGAGAACATCAGAGTCCATCTGCTAAGAACTCTCAAGCCTACCTTAACAATATTGATGCAGACGTCCCTTTATACTTAGTATAGGGAAAGCATGGAGCCATTCCTTTTATTTATGTCTTTATTTTTTAGTGTTTTTTCCCCGTAATTTTACATTGTTATCTGATACAATTACTTTTTTTTCTTAGGTTTTTAAGCAATGAATATCTCACAAAATGTATGTCGAAACGTCTGGCAGAAAGAAATAAAAGATGCTCTTTATAATGACCTTAACGATTTTATTTCCCTAGACGTTGAGATTTCATAAGAACACGCCTGTATCTGACACTTTGATTCAGTTTTAACCAAACTTAATGGAAGGGCTGAGGGAGAGGAAAGGGTGAAGAAATTCATTTTTGAGAATAATCAGTAAATGGCAGATATCAGAGAGCAAGGTCAAAGATTCAGCCAGTTTGAATCAAACTTAATGTAACGTTTAAGTTTAACCAAGGATGATGTCATTCTGTTTTCAAAACAACAGATCGCAATATAAGGTCAACATAAACACTTCTTATCCAATTTGATTCAAACTTGGTGAAAGGGTTGGGGGTCAGGTATGGATGAAGTAATTTTATTTTGAGAACAATCAGTCCAACGTCGAGAGCACAGGGCAAGATATTGGAAATCGGTATTAAACCGGCTATAGGGTGCGAGTGTTGCACTCTGCGTGCTCCATCTTATTCCATAAAGCTATACAATACTCGCATCCTACTGCAGCGTGAATTAATGCTGCAGGCACTGGTGTCTTCATGGTATACTAAAAATCATTTGCTGCAAAAAGAATCAGCGTGTTAGGAACACGTCTTACATGATATGAGAGGATAATCTGATGTCTGGTAATGCTCTTAGGTAAATCATGAACCTGGACATTGGTCTGGGGTTATAAGGACAATACTATCTTCTGCTTGATCAGGCAGTCTTACAACAGATTTTATTTGAAAATATATTTAAAGATGCATTATTTTTATAACAGAACAGGGGAAGGAAAAACAAATAAATGAAAAGAATAATCGATACACCAGATAACTAGTGTCCTCAGTTCATTAAAAAAAAAAAAAAATCCGTAACAGTTGGACTTGAACACTCTAGGTTCAAGTTTAGGGGGAAACAACTCTGGGGAAGCCAGTTCCAAAGAGATGCAGTTCGGGAAATAAAAGATTTCTGATAAGCGGAATTTCTGCAATATGGCATTCTGACATTCCAGTCATGAGCGCTACCAGATGCCCGTGTAGCACAGGGGAAGGCATGGAGAGGTGGTACCATGGATGCAACTTCGTCTGAGCATTTGCCATAAAAGTATCTGTAAAATAATGCAAGGAAGGCAACATTCCTTCTTCCCTGTAAGGGAGGTAGTTTATTTGTAATGGCAGGGTTATTAATAATTGTAACAGCTTTATTCTGAATTTTGTCTAGTTGCTTTAGTGCAACCACTCAACATCCACTCCACAAGGGTGAGCAATGTTTCAACTCAGAGAGCATATGACTCTTATAAACAATAGCCAACTGCTCGTCAGTGAAGAAGCTTCGAACTCTGCACAATAACCCAAGTTTCTTTGAGGCGGTTTTAGCAAGTGATCTGACACAAGAGGTGTAGCAGAGGTCACTGTTAAATGAAGTACCGAAAATTTCAATACTTTTGGAGACAGGAATATTTGTAGCATTGAAGGTAATACTGGAATCTGGCAATATCTGTCTATTAGTAAATTGTATATACTGTATTTGGTTATACTAGCATTAAATGAGGCAAGGCTATTTTGTCCCCATTCAGTGATCCTGGATAAGTCTTGATTTATGGAGATGGCTGTACTGACTTGTGAGTTAGAGATATTAAACTTTGTGAATGGGTGTTTAAGTGTGAATGAACTATGCAGTGTTGAGTTTTCTGCGTATGAATGGATGGGATTATGGCTGGCAGATAAGAGATCATTGATATGAATTGGGAATAGATTTGGAGCCAGAACTGATCCTTGCGGCACGGCAGCATTAACTGAATGGAAATTGGAATATACATCATCTACTTTTACTCTTATCTTGCTGTCGCAGAGATATGAGGAGATCAGAGGAACAAAAGATGATAGGTCATAGCAAGGGAGTTTGGACAGCAGAGAACGGTGCCACACTCTGTCAAAAGCTTTAGAAATATCAAGGGCTACTGCATGAGTTTCATCATGCTGGTCAATTGATTGATGGATGATGTGAGTCGGGAGATTAAGCATATCAGTGGTGGATCTTTCGTGGCGAAAACCATACTGTTTATTACTAACTGAGTTACTGGACTCAAGATGTTCTTATTCATTAGGATTTCAAATACTTTACCAAAAAGAAGATGTGATAGCTATTAGTCTGTAATTAGAGGGGTCAGAGGAACTTCCTTTTTTCGGAATTGGGTGGATACTGATTTCTTTCCAAGAATTAGGGAATGAAGAAGTATATATGCATAGTCTGAATTGGCTAGAACAGACGAAAGTCCTGTGGAGCACTTTTTCAAAATAATTGGAGGAATTCCCTTTGGGCCTGGAGCTTTCTTGGTTGGTAAATTGTCTAGGACGGATTATACGTATTGTGTCTGTATTTTAAGTGAGGCAATGTCGGGAGAGTCAAGTTCTAGTGCTGGGACGTTCAGGCTGACATCCTCTAACGTAGAATTTCTGGCAAATGTACTGGCGAGGATATTTGCTTTACTACACGTGTCATTTGTAATATTACCATCTGAAGATTTTAGTGGGAGAATGGGCGATGAATTGTTAAAGTTATTACTGAAAGAACTGGGAGCTGACCAGCATATTCTATTGTCATTAGGACTGTCTAGTAGTCTGGATACTTAGTTGTGAAGAATGCTTGACTTAACGAGATTTATTACTGCTTTTGCATGGTTTCTAACAATCTAAATTGACTTAGTGGCAAATCGCACATGCCCATTTCCCCTCTTCTTCGACAGTACCGCCCCTAGCCTTCGATACCATTGCTTTTGTTTTATCTGCATTTACTCTTAAGCCCTTGTGCCCCATACCATCTCTCCATTTCCTTAATCTTTCCTCCGCCTCCCATTTATTCTCTGCAATCAATACGAAATCATCAGCATACAACTCCCACGAAGTCCATTTCTGAAGTCACATGAGAGGGCTTCAAGTATCATAATTAACAACCAGGGGCTCAAAACTGACCCCGATGCACACCAACATTCACGGAAAACTCCTCACTCAAAACTCCATTCACCCTTACCTGGGTGCGAGCACCGACAGACCACCATAACCACACTAACCAGCCACTCCTCGATCCCAAGCTTTCTCATTAGCCACCTCACCACCTTTCTAGGGACTCTGTCAAAGGTCTTTTCCAAATCAACATACACAAAGTACAGTGCCCTTTTCTTTCCTATATATTTTTCCTGAAACTGTCGAACAATGAATATGGCATCAGTGGTCCATTTGCCTGGCATAAACCCAAACTGCATATCATCAATATTCACTCTTTCTCTAATCATACCTCCAAGAACTCTCTCCATTACCTTCATTACCTTGTTCAAAAGGTTTATGCCTCTATTACTTCCTCTGTCCAGGGCATCACCCTTCCCCTTGTACACATTTACAGTTACACTCTTCAGCCAGTTATCTGGTACAACACACTCATGAATAATCGCATTTATCAGATCAGTGACTAACCTCACTTCTATATTTCCTGAGGCTTTCAACACTTCCGCAGTCAACCCAGACACACCTGCTGCCTTCCCGACCTGCATCCTACCTATTGCCTTGCTCACAGTAGCTGCGTCAATCAAAGGTCAAAGGCGAAACACTGGATCTGCTGGCTCCAAGCCATACCTGTCTCAGTCAAACTCCTCATTCAACAAGCAGTTGTAGTGCCCTCTTCAGGAGTCTTTAATATCCCCACTGTTCACCATTAGTCTACCTTTCCATTATCATTCTTCACACACTGCTCACCTATGATATTCTTGAAAAACTGTGAAAAAATTAATTTATAAATGCAATATCCAATTATAATTTGTATTTAAATGCTCAGTTAAGTATTTAGCAGATACATTACTGCTCATCTCTGGCTTAAAATGTATACACGTGAAAGCGTGAAATATGTTCAAGCGAGCAAGCTTGTTAATGTTACTTTAGTGAAAAGTGGTGTTCCCTCGTCCTTGCTTGATATTAATGCGGACTTTGGAATGATCCAACTTATATCAGATGTGCATACTATCAGTTCAGGGACTTTGAACCCCCATGCTAAGGAAGGGCGAGTAACATGCTGACTCAGTTTTTTCGTCTCTCAGTTTGGCGATTTTTGTCTCAGTCGGCGAATTTTTGCGAAAAATGACATAGATAAAACCTTTTACTTTTCCAGAAGCTATTCAATGATGTGCTGTAGCTGCAATAATTTCCGAGATGACTTAGTTTCTGTACTCGAATTAATCCTGTTTGGCTTTTGTTCAGTATTATGGTGGCAAATAAAAAAAGTTAGTAGCATCCTTTACACTTCTAAAGCTTTCGATGTGCGAAAGTTTGCTTTAGCTTTAATACCTTCCGAGATAACACAATTTTAATCCTAAGTTTGATTTTCTTTTTTGTTTGTTTAAAGCAATGTGGTGGCTAATTCTGAGGATAGATCACTTCAGAAATACCTATTATTTTACTTATTAGCTTCCCAACGATGTCTTTAGCTGTAGGGAGTGTCCTTCAGCTAATAAAATTGTCTGGCAGTAGCGAGATTATGCCTTCCCTGAATTAGATATACTTGTCTCAACTATCAGTTTTATTGTACAAAGGGTCTTTGGCGGCATGTTTCGTAAACAATTATTCGTGAATCGAGGACTTCGTCCGTTAGTGATTATACCGTATCTAGTTTGACATCACCGACAGGTCAAACAAATAATAATGATGAAGGAATTATGGTCATTAAGCCGTACAACTGAGAGAAATAGTAGCAGACTGACCAGTATGCGTCCTGTGTATGCAGCTGTGTCGATGGCTGGTGTGCGTTTCAGCAGCGCCAACACCCGCCCCGCCGCCACCTTGGCCTTGGTGTAGTTGGGTGCAAAGGCCACACTCTGTCCCACCATCATCGTACCCATGATAAGCGCCTCAGCAACCCTGTATATTATTGTATTAGTCTCTTTGATATTTCAAAATTAGCATAGGGGTTATTTTAATAATGTTTTTTTTTTTCTTTGTAAGTGAACAGGTCTTACACCTACTCATTAGGTGAAGTGCTGCCTTCAGGTATCTCTACACTGAGTGACAAAACAGAATGTTTCTTTCAGCTCTAGAAATCATTTATAACGTTGGGTTGTAGCCATATAACCAAATGGATTGGACACATTATGGTCTGAGAGGCCAAGGCACTCCAGGCGTATGTGGCCCATGAGAGTTTACATCCGAGGAAGGAGTTAACTGTCACATAATGCCACTCAAGGTAGGTCATGGTCACAGTCCCTTTAAATATTTGGACTAAGTAGCTAAGGCACAGCCGACTACGCACCTGATGGGGCAATAAAGAATTGGATAATGATAGTGATATGACGATTTACTATTCAGTACAAGTTTCAACAGTGGCGAACGATTTCGCTGAAACTAGAGCAAGAATGAGTAAAATATGGCAAGTAAACATGAACTGATAGGTCATGCATCATCATCCCCACATCTTTCTCCCACCTAAAGATGGGGCAAGGCAGGATGCATAAAGGAAGGGAAAAAGAGAGAAAGCGTGCAAGAGGGAGAACTACCAACAGCATGCCTTGTGAACTGGGCCACACGAGCATTCAAACACCAGTCATGTTTCATGTCCCCGAAATACTGGTTGCACTTCACAGGCCTTTTTTTTTTTTTTTTAAACTTCGCCCGGACGGACTCCGGCGAGGTATTGTTTTTGGTCGTGTTTGTTTTTTTGTTTTTTTGTTAGCAACATTAAGGAAAAAACGGCTGAATGAAATTATGTGAAACTTTCATGATATACGGGCACTGGTCCCAAAAAACTGATTAAATTTTAGAGGTAATTGAGTGAACTTGAAAGGTCAGAATCAATTTCACGGATTATCAGAGGGCTATAACTTAAAACCGGTTGAAGATAGAGATATATGCTATTGTGAACATATAGGAAGTCCCATATGGGCTTTTAACTGGTACCATGACCTTTGACTCTGAGTGACCTTGAAAGGTCAAACACAAGATCACGGATTTTCAGAGGGCTATAACTTGAAAAAGATTGAAAATAAAAAAACTGATGTCGGCAAGATTTGTTGTGCTTGGCACTATTTTTTTTTTTTTCCTGCCCAAAGGGTGCAATATGTTCCCTGTCTATATGTCTGTCGGTTAGTAATATTACTGAAAAGTCATTCAATGTAGATGCATCAAATTTTTAAATAATATATGAGGATCATTAGAGGAACAAATTATTAGTCTGGCATAAGGAGATCAAAGGTTAAGGTTAAAAGGGGAGATGGTTCCACTTTGGGCCAGGTGTGCTGTATCTTTTGCCCCCTCCCTTTTTTTCCCCTTCGCCAAGGAGGTTATGTTTAATCCCACGTTGGTTTGTTTGCATCTTTTTTTGTTTGTCAGCAGGATTACTCAAAAAGTTATGAATTGATTTTGATGAAATTTTGTGGAAGGGTGGGCCATGGGCCAAGGAAGAAATTACTAAATTTGGGGGCAGATCCGATTCAGGGGTATCCCGCACAATATCTTCAAAAGTTCTCAATTATTTTCAATGACATTTTGTGGAAAGGTGGCCCATGAACCAAGAAAGGATCGATTAAATTTTGGGGCAGATCTGGATCCTGATCGTATATCCACCGATCCGGATCTGGATCCTTTTCAATGGCAATGACATTGGCGGAGGTATGCATTCTCTGTGAGTTTTCTAGTTTGTAAATAAATTTAATGAGAGGATATGCAAATATGTGTACCATGGGATAATACTGGGTATATATAGTAAGTGCTGCCATGTGTCCTGGCATGTGAATGGGTGTGTAAATGTTAACATGAAGTGTTTTCATTGGATTGCCGTCTCTGCTTTCGAGGTGTATGATCCGGAGAAGCTAATTTCCCTCTAGATTTCAGTGTTGGGTCAGAGAATGGCCAGTTCTCCCCATAACAGCCTTTAAAGGGATAGAGATTTGTAGATCTGACCCAGCTTCGCAGGGTTGGTGTGTTTGTTCTCTTGTGATTAGCCAGAAAAAGAGTATAAGTCCTGTTCCCAGGTGCCCAATGGGTGTGTCTAAGATGGGACAGAAGCGAATGAATCATCTCTTATCATGCATTACAATAACTACTACACACCACATCACAGACACACCATGCCAACTGCAACAGGACTACTTTACTCCTCAGGCATGGATCACAGACAACACACTGACAATTCCTCCAACCAAATCCACGACCACATTTGTCACCAGTGACATGGGCCAACTGGCCTATTCCAATTATCCTCTCTTCTTATGTTTTTATGTTATATACTCCTGTAACATTAAACTTAACGATGTGCAATCGGCTCTACTTCCAGGTTCTACAGGTGGTGGTGTGTTGAAAGTCGTTGCTTTATGACTAAAGAGGCTGCTCAACTATGTAGACGTGCGATGTAAATAAATACACTGATGCCACATCGACCTCCAAGAACCCCCTCACCCCAGCATTACCTGAAAGTGGAGTTGATGGTACCCTGTATCTCAAGACCTTTCCACCAAGATCTTGGAGCAATACGACACTGTACATACATTCAAGGACCACACACGACATAAATAGGCGATGTGCCCCCAGACCAAACGCACTTAGAGCTCTTGCAGAGACAAACTTTGGGCAACAACAACAAACATTTTCTCTGCTTTACAAACAATATACCGGATCAGTGATGTACTATGTTTCTCCAGCATAGACTCTCATCCTATCTGAATCCCACTACAAGTGAGGTTCCCAAACTAGGGTACATTTACCCCTGGGGGGTAGGTGAACGGACTTTAAAGGGGTATTCATATGACTCCTAATTTCTTTTTTTATTATTCTCTTTTTTTTTTATTCAAATATTTATCTTATTTCAGTGGTAAGTTTTTGCTAGATTTAATAATGGCTTTAAAGTCTGCCGCATATATAATTAAGTATATACTTCAAAATATATTCTTACAGCTAAATTTAATGTAATCTAGCGATTAGGACCTTTACACTGGTGCACTGTAACAACACGCAGCCTAAAGATGGTAAATTAGCGTAACAGCATCACTGCCACACATGTGGACATTGAGAAAGGCTGCCCTACACTTAGATCCCAATCCACTTTCTATGATTTATTTGTAGGTATGCAGGACGCGTCAGTTCTAGCAGTAAAATATTATTTTTTGTGAAACACTTTCTATGCACATTATTCAGCTGAAGAATGTACAAAAATTTTTGATGTATTCTACGAGCTGGTCGACTATGCTACGACATCTGAACAAGGCTAGTATTTATTAAATTTTATTTTATTTTTTTTTTTTTTTTTTTTCCAGCGGTGAAGATGGCATCGTCGTCGAAAAAGCGTCATTACGATGACAGTTACATCAGGTATGGCTCTACTTCAATCAGTAAGGCGAGGCAAACACAACCACAGTGTGTGGTCTGCTACAGAGTTCTGTTTGAGGGCTCTATGAAGCCACGTTTTCTCAAGCGACATCTAAACGGCTGTCATCCAACTTTAAAAGATAAAGATGTTGATTTTTTCAAACGTATGGAAACTGGAGTGAAGCATGCTCGTTTTGATAAATCTGGGCAGTTACATCAGCAATCTCATGCAGGTCTACTTGCCTCATAAAGTAGAACCAAAAATTACGAAGGCCAAGAAATCAAACACGATTGCTGAAACTCTCTTTCTTCCCTGCTGCAAAGATATTGTGATCTGCATGATAAGAGACTGCTGCAAACAACACAGTTCAACGACGAATTTCTGACATGGCAAATGACATCAAACAGCAAGACTTTAAGGAAATCAAAAGATTACCCATCATTATTTTCTCGTTACAGCTTGACGAGACAACAGATGTCGCTAACTGTGCACAGTTACTTGTATTCGCAAGATATGTACACGATGGAAACTTCACGCAAGAATTTCTGTTTTGTCACTCGCTGGAAGGGTCAACATGAGGAGAAGATATCTTCCAAGCCGTCAGTACGTTCTTTGAAGATGTAGGCCTATCCTGGACCAATGTGTGTCCATGCACGACCTAGGGTGCGCCAGCCACACTTGGCATTCATTCAGGATTTGCTGGCCGAGTAAAAAAGGCGAATCCTGATGCAACACATTTGCATTTTTTTTATTCATCGATATGCCTTGGCATCCAAGACACTACCTCCCGAGCTTCGAGAACTTCTTAATGATATAATCAAAATGGTAAACACCATTAAATATAGTGCCGTTAACAGTCAGATGTTTCGGTTGTTTTGCCAAGATTCTGATGGAGGACATGAGCCTCTACTTTTCCACACCGAGATGAGATGGCTGTTGCGAGGGAATGTACTGTAACTGCAATAGTTCAGTCTCTAAGAGAAGAAATCTCTGAATTATTTTCTCGAGATTCAAAGACACACTCTGAAGTATTCTAAAAAAGCTCACTGAAAAAATTGGCAACTGAAATTGGAGCACCTGGTCAGAACACACTGAATGCCACAATAAGGCCAGTTCAAAACACTGGTCGATGTCCTTGACAAAGTTAGGGCATTTGCTACGAAACCTAATTTGTGAGAAGAAAATGCCAGATTAGAAAAATTTCATATGTTTGAAAGCTTAGCTACAGCTCTTGATAATGAAGCAGATCAAACTGACCCCAATAAGCTTATTCAGGTTTATTTGTCTTCTTTGTGTAAGGAACTTTGGTCTTTTTTTTCCCAAAATTAGAAGAGAACAACGCAAAGCATACTGTATACACACACCATTCACTGTAAATTTGCACTCACTTTCTGAAGTTGTGCAAGAAGTATGCAGAAGATTTTGTGAATGAATCATCATTTCGAGATGCTTATGAAACTTTACCACTGACTAAGTTCTGGTTGCAAATGAGCCAGACGTACCCCCAGTTGCCAATATGGTTATTTCAAAACATCTAATCTTTCCAACAACATATCTTTGTGAACAGGGTTTCTCTGTTTTGCGCATTATTAAAAACAAACTTCGAGGTACGCCATGTGCAGTAGATAACCTAAAGTTGGCACAATCTGAAACATCACCCAGAACTGAAACCCTGGCAATGAAAATGCAGGCACGTTATTCACACTAAGTTTCCTGCCAGGTAGTTAGAAAACAAAGTGGAAGAGTTCTGAAGAGGTTTTTGTTTTAACCCTTCTACTATGCTCAGACTCTACAAACATCCACTCTGTTTGGGTCATATTTGACCCATAGTTTGTAAAGGGTATAATAATGGACAGTTCTTTGCCACACAATGCCACACAATGTGTGCCCAAGGTCTACTGCGTGGAAGTGACTGCCCTTCAAACCCCTCCCCAAACCCACCCATCCACCCTTCCCTTTTGTGAGTTAGACTTTTACAATGTCAACATCATCTCCTTTCTGAGGGTTAGACCGAAATTACATACATGTATTGCATTTGAATGTTGTAGTTCCATGTTTTTTGCATGCATGTTTGTGGCATTCACAGCATACTGTTGACACCTTATTGTCCCCTTTGCATAAGTGACAGCGTCTCCTTTTTGCTGATCTTGACTGTTCTTGGACTGGATTATCATCCATCAAGCTCTTGTTGCATACACAGACTCGTCTAGCATTCGGTGTCCTTGGCAGACTAGGCTGCGATGATATTTGTTCCTGAACCAGTGCCAATCCAAATTCTTGCAGAAATAATCTCCGTTTGAAGTTTTTACCTGCTTGCCCTGTTGAGTTAGTCTGTATCCACAGTACAAATGCATTGTAAGCTGAGATATCTACCATTGTGTCAAACAAAACCATTGGCCACCTCTTAGTTTGACGTTTTGAGCGGTAAGTTGCCACAAGCTTGTCAAGATTGTCTACTCCTCCTTTAGTCGAATTGTAGTATTCGATTATGTTGGGCTTCTTGTCTTCTTTATCACTGAATGTGACAGAATCATGCATGGTACTAAGCAAAACTACAGTCTTCCCTTTCCTGGGACAGTATGAAATAAGGACATTGTCATCATGGTGTCCTATAAGAGTTGATTTCACAATTCATCTCTTGGGTTCACAAACTGCTGGAACTTCCTTTCAATTCTTCCGGACTGTACCTACAATAGTTTGCTTGCTTGCAGTCAGTTCCTTGGACAAGGGTAAACTACAGAAGAAGTTATCGCAGGTAATGTTTCTTCCTTTCAGACCATCTGTGAGTTGTAGCACCACTCGTTTACCCTGTTCTCGTTCTGCTGGTTCACCTTCCTTTCGGCCAAGGTACAATTCTGCATTCCATAGGTAACTTGTTTCTGCATCACATGCTGCCCATATCTTTGGAGGGTATGTACACTCTGAATGGGCATTTTCCTCTGAATGGAACAAGCATTTCATCAACAGTTACAGTTGATGACACATTGAACATGAGTGGAAGTCTTTCAACCCAAGTACCCCAAACATCTCTGATAGCAGCCAGCTCGTCATGGCGTCTCCTGGGCGTTCTAGTCTCTTTGTCATCAAAACGAACATACTTTGATATTTTGAAGAATGTTTCTAAAGACAATGTTGCTCGAAACACTGGTCGTCCATGTGTGTCATCCCATAAACTGCTAAGGGACTCCCCACGCTACTTATACAGGCCAGCTAGGAGGCGAAGTCCATAAAATGCCTTCAATTCAGTCATGTTTGTAACATCTCCAGTACCAACTGCTTTGAATGCTTCTTTATTAGTCATTTCCAGAAGAACACTGAAAATGTCTGGAGTAATGAAAAGATCAAATGCAGACGTTATATCTTCTGAAATTCTGGTTGCTGCAAAGCGTGTTATGCCAGGCTTTTGATCAATGACATTCCTTGCACCTCGTCTACCTACTGACGCATATACTTTCTGTTCATGCCACATTATGTCTCCTTTCTTGGAAGTGTAGATTTTGGGCTGAGAATCTTGACTGGACCTCTTATTCTGTGACACCTGGACATTTTGATCATCCTCACTTTCTGAATAATTAGAATCACTACTGGGTTCATTGTTCACTGAAACATGATCACTTTCATCATCATCAGTGTCTTAAATGAACTGATCACTGTCGTCATCTTGTGAGGCTTGGCTATAAAAACTACCAACTGAAAAACTCATTTTGCTCCTGCAGTGGAAAGAAAACAATTGCCTATTACAAAACTTATATCATACCAACTATCATTCGACTACTGACACATATTAGGCTAAAATGTAGTATATTGCAGTGTATGCAAACTTACCTTGGCTCGACCTATGCTCAACGAGTTCAAGATTTCAGTGGCACACAAAACTGACTTCCAGCAAACTTACTTATCCATTGATTACTAAAAACACCGCAGAAAATCAGGGATGACTTCACTTCCCAACAGTATGTAAACAAATGAGTTTTATTTGATCAATGTAACAGTTAAAGAAACTGATAAATTAGAGGGATCAAAAATGACCCGAACAGACTAGATGTTATTTTTTTAATATATGCAATAACTACCAAGTCGCTTATTACAAAATTTATACAAAACAATACCCTTACAAAACTAGAAAAAGTCATGAAGTATGAAGTTTCTTGCATGCAAAATAAAAAAGAGTAAGACTCTGTGAAATTGCAATGGGTCAAAAAAGACCCCGAGCATAGTAGTAGGGTTAAATAATAACTATGAGTTTTTCTTTACTTTCAAATAAGCTGTTCATGGAATGTTTTATTTTTTATATATCAATTGACTGATTACTTCCCTAATATTATCTCGATCTTAACAGCAAATAATTAATACAATGCACAGTTGGGAGTTTATTTTAACTTCCATCCTGAATATACCAGATCACATTGCGGGTTTGTATTTAAATGCTTCTGAACATTTTTTTTTTCTAATTATAGCTTTTTTTTTATACTGTCAAATTACAAATATCTATTCAATTTGTCAAATTCTATATGAATAAATGTAAAATCCTCACAATATTACTTGTTCCCTATTATCTCTGTTGCTACACAGCTCCATGAAAAACTTACGCGGGCGGGGGGGGGGGGGTATGTGATGGAGTGAAGACAGGGCAACACTGCACGCAATACAAAATCATGCATACCATTCACAGCAACGTCCTACGTATCATCACCCTAGTAGCGGCGCACGACTCTGAGGTTGTCATTACCGTACCTTGGCAACCTACCCGTCAACTGTGCTTCAGATTTCATGTATAATAGATACACGTGTGATCTGTGCATAATATGTTCGTGTATAATAATATTCGTGTATAATATATTCGTGTACGATAATATAATGCGTGCATAATATGATGCGAAATCGGACGCATTGTTGGCAGGTAGGTTGCCAGGGTACGACAATGACAACCTCAGAGTCGTGCGCCGCGACTATAGCTGCTCCAGTACTACTCCAGTAGCTCATTTACATTCTGAAGCTAAAGTCCTCATTGTCAGCGGCTGACATGAGAGGCACACAGTTCTGTTCGGCAGCTTGTGACAACCAATAACACATCCTTGTCACTGTATGGAAGAACCACACAGTTCAAACACACAAATAAAATTATCCCCACACAAACATTACCAGACACTCATCAACATCCCACCTCCTGACACTCCTACATAAAAAAATAAATAAACACCTACGAACCCGCTTCACGTGCAATGCAACACATCGATCAGAACATTATATCCAAACCCATCCTCCAGAAATACACCCACTGGAGGTATCACTAAAAATATGTAGTGTTCACTTAGCCCTCTTAATGCACTATATACTGGAATCGCTCCAAGCCTTTCTCTCTTTCTCTCTCACTCTCTCCTTATGTCAGTAATTCCATTTCATAGGTCTATCACTTGATACCTTTATCAGTATAGGTTTAAGAGGAATGAATTTACCTAACATCTACGTCCAGTTACGAATAAGATTATCTTCCATATTCACATCATGAATGACACTGACCAATAAACATTAGGATGATTTTCAGACACTGTTAACGGTTGCTTATATCCTAGTCGGTGGTACTTCAAGTAAGTATTTTTATGTGTTCTGTGGTGCACCACGAAGAGGTAGGAAGTTAAAATACTGTCACCTCAACAGGCAAAGAGTTTATGCATACCGTTGTCGAATGTGGCTATTATAAATCAGCTATGACACTGACTTACCGTATCATATTTCGTATGACTATGGTCATTACAGCACACCTTTACAGTCCTCATCTAACGAATGACTGAATTACACATTACATGGAAAACAGATTGCGTGCGGTGCTTCTTCACATTTACACGCTCATCGATTATTCACCGAACAACATTATCTCACTGTACAGCAAGCTGAAGACACCACCTCTCCATCACAGTATGCAAAAGCTTCCAGTCATTTTATGCACAATTGGTATTGATTCATGAATTGTTGGGATATTTATATCACCATTGCTTGTGATATTACTTATGTGACTGATAAATGCAGCATAACGAACATGAAGTTATCATTACAGGCCGGAACACTGTTCTCTCTTTTTTTTTTTTTTTTAATCCCATGAACCTAGGCGCTTTAGCGCCCGACGGCTCATGACTGACTCTAGGCAGCCTCAAGGAACGAGTTTAGACCTCCGACAACTACAGTTCCTACAGTACAGTATCTCTCCTACTTAGTTTAAATTAATCTCCGCTCAATGAGTATTCCTGTAACGATTAATGACCTAACTTATCAAACCATGTCTCGGATCAAAAATTGCATTTCAATAGGTTTAATCAAGTCCGGCCCAGGACTGGCGAAATGCAAAAAGAACAGACACCGGTATCTATTCTTCTACCGTAAGGGCCGGTCACACGACGGTTCTTCCCCCCAATATTCAGTAGACAAATTTTAGCCATGAGTTTATCATGTAATAATGAAAAAGAATACGTTTATAAATATGTAATATATGCGGTCTTTTAGATTATTTTACTTATTGTTTTCAATACTCACATTATCCAGTACTTTCAAGAAGTTCCTTTGAAATTCTGTCGGCTAAAAATTGTCGACTGAATATTGGGATGAACTCTAACTGAGGTTCACTACGGAAGACGAGAGTTGACGATCCGAACTTTCGTCGAGCATGTACAAACGAACAAACATTACACTGTTGCCAGCACCCGTTACTCACCTCTCGCGACTAGGTGGCCCAGGTGGAAACTTTGGCGACTGTACCTCATCATCCTTCCCTCTTCTTTTCTACCCTGATGGCTCTGTACCCATTTCTTCTACAGATAAAGCAGATCTCTTTTTGATCAGACTTTCTCTTCCAAGTCCACCTTAGACGACTCTGATGCTGTTCCTCTCTTTGACTTCCTCATGGCTGACATTAAAATTTCTTCAGCTGATATATTTTCTGCCATCACTGGCCTCAATACTAACAAGGCATATAGGCCTGATGGAGTCCCTCCTGTTGTCCTCAAGAACTGTGCTTCTGTGCTTACATCCTTCCTAGGAAAACTCTTTCACCTTTGTCTTTCAACTTGTACCTTTCCTTCTTGCTGGAAGTTTGCTCTCATTCAGCCAGTCCCAAAGAAGGGTGACAATTCCCAACCCTCTGTCTATCGTCCAATTGCTTTAACATCCTGTGTCTCAAAAGTTTTCGAATCTATTCTTAACAGAAAATATTTAAAGCATCTTTCCTATCACAACCTTCTTTCTGATCTTTAGTATGGGTTCTGTCAGCGATGCTCCACTGGCAATCATCTCACATACCTTTCAGACTTCTGGTCATCCTCTTTTCGGGACTTTGGTGAAAGCTTTGCCATTGCACTTGACATCTCAAAGGCTTTCGATCGAGTCTGGCATAAATCTTTAATTTCCAAACTGCCCTCTTACGGTTTCCATCCTTCTATCTGTGCCTTCATCTGTAGCTTCTTTTCTGGTCGTTCTGTAGCTCCTGTTGTAGACGGCCATCGTTCTTCTCCTAGATCTATCAACAGCGGTGTTTCTCAGGGCTCTGGCCTATCACCAACTCTCTTTCTTTTATTCATCATTGATCTTCTAAGCTGTACATCTAACCCTACCCATTCATACGCTGATGATTCCACCCTTCACCTTTCCATTTGGTTTCCGCAACGTCCATCTCAGCAGTTTCTTCAACAAACAAGGGATGAGGCTATGGCACACCTAATGTCTGACTTGGCTCATATCTCTGACTGGGACAAAAATAATCTTATTGTTTTTAATGCATCAAAGACTCAGTTTTTACAGTATCAACTCATCTAAATCTTCCACAGGAGTATCCACTAATGTTTAATAATATCCAGCTAAATCCTGCATCAGCCTTGAACATACTTGGGGTTTCATTCTGTCGGGACTTATCTTGGAAAGATCATATTGCATCTCTTGTAAAATCCACTTCCAAGAGATTAGGTGTACTAAGCCGACTCTGTGCCTTGTTTACCCCTGCACAGTTGTTGATTTTATACACGGGTTTTATTCGCCCCTGTTTAGAGTACAACTCTCATGTGTTAGGACGCTTCCCACATACAGCTCTTCTCAATAGGGTGGAGTCAAAGGCTATTTGTCCAATCAACTCTCCTCATTTTACTGGTTCCCTTCAACCTCTCTCTTCGCCGCACTGCTGCCTCTTTATCTCGTTTCTATCGCTATTTCAATTGTCACTGCTGCTCTGAACTGTCTGCTTGCATCCCTCCACCTCTACGACGGGAGCCAAGCACCCGTCCAACAACAAACTCTCATCACTTTTCTGTCCAACTCTCTAATGTAAAAGTTAACCATTATTCCCAGTCCTTCATTTATGCAACAGGCCAACTCTGGAACTGTCTCCCTCTGTCTGTATATCCTACTTCCTATGATATACAGTCTTTCAAATGGAGTGTGTCTCGGCATGTCGAAAAGAATGGATCTTGAATTTGGCTCTCCTTTTTAATGTTTTTGTTTTTTCTTGGAGGGAACTGTTACTGTGGGCTCAGCCTTTGGTTCCTTCTTCCTCGCATATCATCATCATCATCATAATCTTCTGGACCTCCTTTCCCACCCTAGGGCAGGGTGAGAAATAGGAATGTCCAGACAGCCCAAATTTGCCCAATCCACGCTTCCATTCACTCATTCAAACCCCCGGAATCCTGGCTCTATCGGATACATCAAAAACATTCATCACATTCAGTAGCTTCACATAATCGTATCTGACAGAGCCAATCCAGACGTTGCCATGTTCAAAAGGGGTGCCAAAAATCCCTAATGCACTTCTCACAAAATTCATCCAGCCAGCTCGATCTCCTGTCAGTTCCCTAACCTCACCGACTTCCAAACCTCTCTTCCTCACACATTCATCCACCATATCTCTCCACCTTCTCCTTGGCCTGCCTTGCCTCCTGCCTCCTTCGAATTCGCTCAGATATACCTTTTTCACCACACTATTGTTATCCATTCTCTCCACATGACCATACCATCTCAGTACATTCTCTTCGATTCTGGTGTCCACCAACTTCCTCACTCCGCATCTTTCACGAGTCACATTATTTCGTATCCTATCCACCCTCTGTACTCCACATACATTCCTCAGCAGTCCCATCTCCACTGATCTTACTCTTGACTTTTCATTTTCATGCCACACCATAGTCTCGCATCCATATGTTAAAGTTGGCACTAACACTCCTTCATATAAGCCTCGTGCAGCTGCAGCACTCAAGCCTCTGTTTCTTATCAGGGTCTTCATTGCATCAGCTACTTTTCTTCCTTGTGTCACTCTACTTTCAACTTCGTTTGCACATTTTCCTCTCTTTTCTATCACTGTACCCAGGTATTTGAACTCTCTCACCAATTCCAGTCTCTCTCCATTCACTGTTACATTGCACTGGGAGTCACCTTCTCTCTCAGTAACCATCACTTTACTCTTTTCTACATTACTGTCAAGAAACGACGCTTACGGACATCAGCAAAACTCTGCACTAGCCTTCCAAGTTCTTGTCCCGTACTTGCAAGCAGTACTGCATCATCAGCATACAACAAATTTGAGATATTCCATCCAACACAATTCATTACCAGTGCCATCCCTCTCTCCATTACTCGTGTTTTTACTTCTCTCACCACCCCATCCATATACATAATGAACAACCATGGGGACATTACACAACCTTGTCGCACGCCCACACTGATCGTGAATCATTCACTTAGATTCCCATTAACCCTTACGTATGCATCACTACCATCATAAAAACTCTTGACAGCACCTAGCAGCTTACCCTCTACACCGTACATGCGCAAAACTTTCCACAATCCTTCTCTGTCCACTTTGTCATATGCTTTTTCCAGATCCATGAATGCCATAAACACCTTATGGTCCTTCTCACAAGCCTTCTCTACTATCTGTCTCACTGCAAATATTTGGTTCACACATCCTCTAGCACTCCTAAAGCCACCCTGTTCATCACTCACTAGGACTTCTGATATCTCTCTTACTTTCTCTGTAATAATTCTTCCATATACCTTCCCTACCACACTCAGTAAGCTTATGCCACGATAATTCTTGCACCCACTTCGTTCACCTTTATTTTTGTACAGGGGTGCAATCACAGCCTTTTTCCACTCTGCAGGCACAGTTTCACTTATCCATGCCTTCTTACATATCTCAGACAAGCACTTCATTCCATTCCCTCCACTACACTTAAGCATCTCTGCATACACCTCATCAACCCCAGATGCTTTCCCATTTTTCAGCCGCTTCACAGCACTCTTCACCTGCGCGAGTGTCACATCTCCTGGCACTGCATTCCTTCTCTGCACACCCCCCAAACCAATCATGTTTACAGCTGCTCTGCTCTCTCTATTCCCATTCATCAGGCTTTTAAAATATTCTTTCCATCTGGTCTTTACTTCATCTCCATGGGTTAATAATCTACCACCTGCATCCTTCATACCATCACATTTCTTTCCGTCTTCACTTCTACATTTCCGCACCTCATTCCAGAATAACTTTCTATTTACAGAGTACTTCACATTCATTTTTCCTCCTAGATCCTCATTCACCTCCTTCTTTTTCCTCTTCACTTGTCTCTTTACGTGCTTCTTGCTCTCAACATATTCAGTTCTTATTTCAACTGAACCGCTATCCTGTAACCACTTTAGCCACTTCTTCCTCTTTTCCTCCACCGCTCTCTTTATCTCTTCATCCCACCATGCAATACCTTTCTTCTTTGTTGTTATTCTTCCCACACCACACACCGCTTTAGCATTCCTAACTAAGCAATCCCTATATGCATTCCTCATATATATATATATATATATATATATATATATATATATATATATATATATATATATATATATATAATCTCTTCTCTAGCTCCAGCCTTTCCTCACCGCTTCTTGTGTTACGTTTTTTCCAGTTTAATTCTTTCCTTTTCTTGATTCCCAGTTATATATCATTATTTATCCAGACTGGTTCTCTCACCATTCTATGATCATTGTTTATGTTATCATCACTGTTTACGTTTATTCTATTTATTTATTCTATTTCATTCATCGTCCTTTCTAGTGCTCTGCACATTGACTGCTCGAAATCTTTTAACTTTTCAGCATTATTTTCTCCAAGTTTTTTCATTTCCTTCAAGTACTTCTTCTTAGCCTTTGTTAATTTATAGGTAGGTTTATTTGGAGGTACGAAATTCGAAACAGATTTATATTTTGTGTTCAGTCGGCTATTCTCACCCAGTGAAATTTTTGGGTTATTAAGATCATAGAAGTCTATTATCTCCCTTGTCTCATCCACGCCTATTGAAACAAACTTCTCACGAAGTATAGTTTTATCAAATCTAATATACTACAGCAGTAGCCGTGTGTGTGTGTGTGTGTGTGTGTGTGTGTGTGTGTGTGTGTGTGTGTGTGTGTGTGTGTGTGTGTTTTGGGCAGCCGAAACCACATTCAAATCGCACCAAAATTGGCAAAGAAATCGCAAAAAATTCGCTGATGTGAAAAAACTTGGTCCCATCACGATTTAAAAACTTTTACTATATTTAATGAGCGATCACATTTTGACCAAAAAACACCTCTTCTGGCGCCCGGCATAGGATCTCCGTAGAATTTTTTTGCCCAGAGGTAGAACTAATATAAACCGGGTTCCATAACCGAAGCTGCAAATAACACGGTCAATTGGTTAGCTGCAAAAAATCCAAGTGACAACGTTACACTAGAACAGCACATAAACGCGAGAGCCCTCCGCAGGGGCAAGTGCGAGGGGTCCGAAGGGCCCACGAGCACTTGTAGTAATCTATTACTCTGTTGTTCCCAATGTCCAGCTAACATACATCCCTTCACATTCCATTACGTCCTTTAGCAGTGCCAAGTCAGACTTACGAACTCTATAATTTCCTTAATCTCATCCTGTCGTTGTTGTTCCAAGAACCCTGTATGTCCATTTAGATCCCCTAGAACTATGTCTTGTGTATCTTCCTCTTTTTTCTTTTTAATTCTTCTTCTACAGTTTTCTTATTCATAATATTTTTGTCGTCATCTTTCAGATTTTAATGAACTAATCTTATACTTAAGTCCTTTAATGCTCATCCCAGTTTTCATTATGTCTGGATGTCCACCTGTCCTTTATAAATCTCCAGTTTCCTCTGCTTATTAATGACCATTAATATTCCACCTTTTCACACACACACACACACACACACACATATATATATATATATATATATATATATATATATATATATATATATATATATATATATATATATATACATTTGTATATTGCAATGTCCAGACAGCTCAAATTTGCCAAGTCCAATGGGCCACACTTCCATTCCCTCACCATTCAAGCCCCCGGAATGCTGGCTGTATCTAATACGCCAAAACATTCACCACGTTCTGTAGTTTCACACATAAACGTATCCGATATATATATATATATATATATATATATATATATATATATATATATATATATATATATATATACAGTATATGTATATACATATGGCAAACATTATCCAAATGTCTAAGCAGGTCGAAAATTAAATTCGGATTATCCGAATGAGGGCTGGATGAGCCTCCTCCGCCTTCCCAAGACGGTGAATGGCTTGTATTTAACTGAGTGAACAGATGGAATAGGAAACTATTAATAGACAATATAGGACACTTTTGATAACCGTACCACTTCTGCAGCGTTCTAAGGGAGAAAAACTTGTATAACTACTGGTTAAGCTCATAAAAGACACCTTTCTGGCCCACGGACCGTCGCAATAAAGCCAAGTGCCCAGTGCTCTGCCCGGCCCCTCGGTTATATTTATGGCGATTCCGGCTCGAAGCAAACTTACGGTTGAATAGTGCTCTTTTACTATGCAATTCAGCTTATATGTATGTGTGTATGTTGGCAATGTTTTGCCCTGCCCATCTGCGTCATATTTACAGCTATTCTGGGACGAGGCAGGAACGCACGAGACTAGTAGACAACTCTCCTACTGAGTATGTACACTTATGTATGTATGTATACAAGTATGTACCGTGCGTATGTATGTATGTATGTATGCATGTATGTTCGAATGTATGTACCGTATGTATATATGTATGTATGCATGCATGTATGTATGCATGTATGTATGCATGTATGTAATGTTATGCCTTGCCCCTCTGTGCCATATTTATCGATATTCCGGCACAACGCAGGTACACGGTCGACTAGATTCTTCTATTGTGTATTTCTCTGTGTACGTATGTAAATATTTATGTATGTATGTGCGAGTATATGCCCACCCCACAACAACCTCTCCATAAGGCCTTCAAGACGAAACTGTACTGTACCTCACGGGGTAAGTGAGTGACAGTGAGTGACACTGAGGTACTGTATATACATTTTATTTGGCCCCCGTCTGGGTGCGGCAAATAATCATGTTGAGATGTAAAAAAAAAAAAATCCTTTTCTACCCAAAGGAATAATGAAATAATAAGTAATTGTGCTGTACATACATCTCAACAACACTCCGAGAGATCGACAGAAAGAAAAAAAAATTACATTCGTACATGGACGACTGGAGTGATGAACTTGTTTCCAGGCTCTTGTCAGTGAGTATTGTAACTACCGGACTGAGGCAAGTCTTAACACCTGATGGATGAGAAAGTGACTTCAAGTGTACAACAGGAACAGAAAATCGTACCATTAAAGTTTCACAACAGTGGGAAGGAACAGCATAATCAACGGGAAAAATAAAACTATGATAGGGAAATTTATCGTCATCATCACAATCATCATCATCATCAACTAATCTTGTGTTGCTCCATGAGAAGCGTATGGGCCCGGGGCTAGGCAAGTTGGTCCTAACTTTTAAGATGAGAGTGACCAGCCTCACTCATCCCTGAGTGGCATTACGTGAGCAATAAACCCCAACCACCCTTTAGATATAAACCTGAGTGGGCTTAATCCGATTGGAGCGCCTTAATCACCCGCTAAACCACCAGGAGCCATAATTTGGTTATATGGTAGTAAATGGTTTCCTGGTGTACGGGAAACCATTTGGCTTGTCACTCAGTGTAGAGTTACCAATACACAGACGGAAGAGGAAAGAATGAAAGAAAGAAAAACAGAGGAGGAAGGAAAAAAAAAGAAAGAGAGGAAAGGGCAGTCACCCGAGGGTAGCACTACATCGAATGAGCGAATGGTGAGCGCTTCCATCTACCACCAACACAGTATGTTAATAAGATTTGGTAAAAACAAAAAAGATGTAACGGAAATGATGATAAACAAGATAACAGTTGCTTAATTATCGATACTTTTGGTAGCTTAAAGTGATAAAATACGTTATGCAGTAGGCTACTCATGCATCCAATTTTGTAGCTCAGTTCCAGATTAATTAATGGTAATTTTACCCCAAATTATTGTTCCATAACCCCAAAATTTACTCAAATTCTATTGAATTCTTGTCAATATGGCCTGGCAACACTGAGTGTGTCTCAGGCTGAATTATCTGCATGAGAGAGAGAGAGAGAGAGAGAGAGAGAGACTCACTTGAAGACACTCTGGTACGCTATCTCGTCTTGCTTCACCAGGTAGCCCCCGTAGAACATGGCCGTGGCGAACGCGAAGAGGGGCATAGACTGAGCCAACCCAAAAGTCACTCCTATCCAAAACATTGTAAAATTAACCTTAGTGGTTGAAATCAACAACTGTTGAATAATGGTTGCTGGTGCAAAAAATAGATTAAAGAAAGAATATTCAACTTTATTTTTGATTTAGATTTTCACGACCATTGATTAATTTACCGTGCTCAAAATATCATCAAACACGTACGCAAACTCACAGGAAAGACTACTGGCACACCCTCTCGCGGTTCAGATCATGATTTGTAGGGAGAATAAAGATATGAACAATTATTGCACTCTTATTTTCCTCGTCCTTCCGGAAAAAAAAATCAAAAAAATTCCCCTCTGGTTACTAAGATTTGTTTTTGCATCACGAACAAGAATTATTAAAAGATTTGTCACTCTCGTCCTTCCTACAAAAGCAAATTTGAATTACGAGAAGGCTTTGATCCTGAGTTTGCTCGGGAATGCTGGCCGTCAACTGCTGGAGACGAAACTGAGGAAGATGGAAAGAGAGGATACAGACTCACATATAATGAAAGTGTTACCTCTGATGTGACATTGCCTGAGGGCGGCTTCATGAGGCACCCGGAGTTCCTCGGAGTACTGGAGGGAGATGAGCTCCTCCCGGTGCAAGGACGCCACTGTGCGGATGTTAGTGATGGCCTCCATCGCCACCTGCACATACACACACGTACCGTACCTGGATTATTCATTGAGCTTTTTTAATTATTTATTTATTTTTTTGCCAACTTGAATATCTGAGTGCCACATAAGCACTCATTACCTTTACTACGAGAACATGTAAGAGTCCATGTAAAGTTCATTCCTTAAGAGTAGAGATAAATTACTTCATATATTATCAGAAAAAGAATGGCCTTCTTTGTATTAAATTACTTTGTGTTATATTCAGTGGTACATAACCCATGGCCTAATAAATAATATAGCCTAGTACAGTTCGTCATATTTGGACTGGCCCATGGTTATGTCTGATGATGGGAACAACGCATGTTGTTCTTGCATGGCTTCACTAGTCAGGGATCATAAATTATGGGCCGTAAGAAATTGAAAGTGTTAACTGCTGGAGGATACGGTAGCTAATGCGAGAAATGGCACAGCAAGAGAGATATTTATAAGCACATATAGCGTGATGCTTTGGCCGGGAGTCGGCAACCTTAGACACGTGTGCTTCTGTTAGCATCCTGGGGCTTCTCTAAGATATGTCAACCGATTCCCCGAAAAAGCGCAATAAAAACAACAAAGTTGTTTCACACAAGAATGAAACCAATATTACTGATGGAAAAACGATTATGGCTATATTTGTATTAACTGTTCTAAGTAATCTAGAATCTAGATTCTCAACTGTTTATAAGTACAAGCTGGGCAAGTAGAAAGTGTGAAAAAAAAAAATACTGGAGTATATGAAGACATCTGGCAGTTCCTTGTAGTAAGTCTGCGTACCTTTATGAATGAATCACTCAAATCCTAGAGCCTGTGTCAGATGGAACGTGATTGGCTGAGCTTTTCAGTGGTGGTGAAGAAATTATCTCATGAAGGTTAATAACTAATAAGTAGCAGGAAACAATTTATAGAGAACACTACTGTATTTAATGAACGAACATGGAGTATAAAAGAGTAATAAGTGTTAGCAGTCTGTAAAATGTAGCTGGCAACATGGCACAGAAGAGAAGCATGTCAGTTGGTAATTTCCTTTGTTCATGATCTTCGAAGCTGCTGAAATGAAGTCTAGTGAATCAGACTAATAGATGTTGACCTCAAACGAAGGGAACCGGCAATGTTTTCTTTAACGAATCTAATATTGATATTTTATTTCATCAATTTCTACGGTTATTTTCCCCAATGACTCAAGATATGTACTAAAATGCATCGGCAGGAAATTAATAACAAACTCTTTGTTGCCTTATTACCTTTCATCTCAACATGATATATTCAAATAGGAAGAGAGAAGACTGCGCTAAGCCAGAAATACCTTGTAGCACAAGGAAGAAGGAGATAGAGAGAAGGGACAGCAAGCACAAGGGAAAAAACAGGGAAAGAGGGACAGTTGACGAGCGGAAAAGAATTGGCTCGGGACCGAAGGGGTGCCAAAGCCCTTTAAGTATCGCTCACATCTCTGTAGGCAATGCTCCCCTACGGGGTTCATCTCATTATAAGTGCATTGCATTAGAAATGCAGAAATATAGTCAGATAATTAGTAACATTCATATATTATGAGACGGTTACCTTAAAATTCTTCCCCACAGCTCCACTTAATTACTTTCACGTCCATGAGGTGGATACAACATCGTCTTGTAACATCAAACAGGGACTAGGTAAACAAATATCCAGTTTTAATTTGCACCTAACCAACACCGATCCCTCCTCCACAATGTTTGCAGGAAAGGGTAGGAAAGAGACAGCGATGAAGACAGTGGAATGAAAAGGTTACCAAGTGGGTAACTAGTGTCAATTAACACTGGCAGCCGTGGGGTTGTTCCCTGATTTGAATATGTAATTATACTGCTTGACGCTGGTCAGTCCCTGGATTGAAACTGTTGGGCAGTGACTGGTGGACTGGGCCCTCATCGGACACAGTCTGTCGGGCATGAATATGATGATGTTCACACTGCTGAGTAGCTAGTCAGACAGTAAAGTCAGCCAATAGTCTGTAGGTGATCGGCAGCGCTTGACTGCGGTATCACCGTGAATTAAAACGAAAAAAAAAAAAAGCTCATTATAGGATATTGTTGCAATTGTAAAAAAGAAAATAAAGAAGAGTGCAGAAAAACGGTCTGGTTAGAGACCCAGATGAAAGTTTTTGAGGATGGCAGGGTCGTCGGCCCATGCCCGGCGCCAAACCACCTGGAAGAGTATGGTGATTTTGTTCAACTACCGGCACTGGCTGTCCGCTGGTTAGCCAGTCAAAGTTGCCAAGTGTTCGACGACGAATTTATCACTCGTGCCACCGGACACTGCCTAATAGTGTGGCCGACCTTTAAGATCATATGGTTGGTTTGATATGTTGCATAATTTATTTGTGTGTCACTTACAGGCATTCACCATCGATTGCCAGGATGTTTACCATGTGCAATATAGCTGCGAGATGAGCACGGTGGTGATTCCAACTCATCTCTCCGACCACCGTACCAGCAAGACGTCCTTCTGGTCCGCTCTGAGAATACCCACAGCTAAGTGCCCTGTTTCGGTGTTTTGCGTGTGTGATTACAATAGTGTGATAGTTTTGAGTTTAGGTGAGTGATCTGTCTGATTGTCTGGTCACTAAGTGTAGTTCATGAAGTGTAAATACGGTTTGTTCAACGTCTGTGGGTGTTGTTGGTGGATGAGTGTTTGGTTAGCTTTGTTTAATAAACGGTATTGAATAAGAGTCAGTTTATTTACGTGACTCTCTGTGACTGAGTGTAGAGTGCTTTGGACGGTGATCTGCACCGCTCTAGGGTAAGAAAAAAACAATTTGTATCATACAAAATAGTTTTATTTTATCTTGGCGCCATCTCTTTGTTTCTGATACGCAGTTACTTCAGCCGTCTCCCTCCAGAGGGCCGGACGAGTTACCATCGGAAAACAATAAGAATTTCCTCTCCGTATACTTTTTTAGTTGGCCTCAGAACTAATTTAGTATTAATGGATTAAGACAGGATTTTTTACTATACCAGTGATCCATTATTTTATCACTGTAATCGATAAATTAGTAAAAAAAAAGGATCACGAGAGCAGCGTTTGTTTACATTTTCGACAAAAGGCAAGTCTTGCTGTTATTGCCCAACATTTTTTTTTCTTTCTACTTGCACTAATTTTTACAGTGAAATATCTCTCCCATTTCTTCACAGGTAACCGTGTTGTGACTGTATTGTTATATTTCAGATTGTAGTATAATTTTATTTCTCCATTCCAGGTAACAGTGAGCTTTCCTTTCTCTGGAACAGTTTACTGATAAATGCTCTGTAGGTACAGTTGCGAGCAGTTGACTCGAGGCCACCTAGTCCACCTACATGCTGGTGTTATATCTGGCAACAGTGGTAGCTGTGAACTTGACCGAGATTCAGTCAGGTGTTCGGGCGAAACAAACCAAGTGATAATTTGTCAATGTGCAGTTCTAACTGCTCTCCAATCAATATCATGTAAGTAAACATATTATACCGATAATGAACAACGTGTCATACACATGGTAGATATATTCATAACCATAGTATTACAACACTGGCATCCAAATAGTGGTGCGTTCATTCATGTGAGACACACGGGTATCCCGAGCGTGCAGCTCCATCACCACCTTGGTTTGTGACGTAGGCACCACGTGACGTGACGTATGGGGGTGGAACTAATTGACCCGTTCATGATGATAAACATTTGTAGAGAGTTATTGTTCGACTTTATCAGTTGAATATTAAAGAAACGTTGGTTTTATCTGTCAAAACAAACCTATTACAACCTCTATGCTCATATACGTTAAATTCCGCAGCCAACCACGTGCACCCTCACCCCCTTCCTATAACACGTCCCACCTCGTCCTACCCTTCCTCACCCACCACCCTCCATATAACTCCCACATCCCCCTCCCCTGGTTCCGCCTACTGTGGTGTGAACCTTTAACTGTCCCACCTGCTTTGGAGTCAGAGGTCGACGAAAGTGAGGTTAATGGTGAGGGATGACTGGCATGACGGTTTTTTTTTTTTTTTTTTTATAATAATGCTAGGTTGCCGGGAAGCCGATAAACTTACGGCATATCTCTTGAAAACTGGTAAAGGTTGTTTGGTTCAAGACGATAGTCGAACAAAATAAATCACTACCGATTCCCGTGTGTCTCACATGAATGAACGCACCACTATTTGGATGCCAGTGTTGTAATATTATGGTTATAAATATATCTACCATGTGTATGACAGGTTAATCATTATCAGTATAATACGTTTACTTGGATGATATTGATTGGAGACCAGTTAGAACTGCACTCTGACAGATTATCACTGGGTTTGTTTCGCCCGAACACCTGACTGAATCTCGGTCAAGTTCACAGCTGCCACTGTTGCCAGATAAAACACCAGCATGTTGGTGAACTAGGTGGCCTCGAGTCATCTGCTCGCAACTGTACATCGCTAACCAGTCAGGTAGACATTCCTGTACAGTTTTAAACAGCAAAACCCCCCACCAGCGAGTCCTTCACCTGTAACAAATACATAAATTGTTATTGTTTTACTAACAGATTTTGTAGTAACTGATTATTGTTCCAGTATCTCTTCCAGGTGCTAATCAGCAATATCTGATTCTGTTTCTCTTATAAGTCTTCAGAGTAACTTCGATTTTCAGAATGCCGCAGAACATTATTTGCATAGCCTGCTCCAGTACTTTCACCGGATCCATTTATACGGACCGTTCCTTTGTTTGCAGGATGTGCAAACTACATCAGAGCTCGGAAGGCAAGCTGACCGAAGCCACAATTAAAATTAAGAGCCTGACCCATAAAAAAGATGTGCTGGAGGAGTTCATTGCCAGCAACATTGGATATACTGTAGAGGATAGCCCCACTACTCGGCCAGCCGCTACCCAGGCTGACCATCCTCCTCCCGCTGTAGTTACTTCTCTTCCCACCATACAGAATGATTTCCAGCCAGTGCGGAATGGTGCCAGGTTTGTGAGAAAAAGGAGCATCATTCCGGTAACCACATATAACAGATTTCAGATTCTCGCAGAAGTAGAAGGAAGAGCCCCATGAGGCATGGGTTGTGGGGGACCATCATCCGTGGTCAGTTGGTGGAACTTTGTGGCCGGGCACCCTCTAAACTAAAGCATTTTTGTATTCCAGGTGCAGGAGTAGATGACGTAACAGAGGCTGTGGATGACGTTTTTGAGAATGCGGAAAATGACAACCTTCTTATCATTCATACAGGTATAAATGATGTCATGCGAACCCGATCAGAGGAGCTGATGGAGAAGTACAGGAAGATGATTTGACACTACAAGGAGAAAACTAACCATATTTTATTTTCAGGCATACTCCCAGGGATTAATGCAGGGAATGCCTTCTTCAGCAGAGCATTTAGTATTAATACCAGAGTCAAGTCACTTTGCTTACAAGAAGGCATTGAGTTCATTGACATGTGGAACCAGTTTTACAAGCAGCGTACACTATTTGCGAACGATGGACTACACTTGAATGCCGTTGGTTCTGTCCGTCTCTGTCGTTTGCTTAATGATGCCGTTAGTTTTTTCTGGAGAAAAAATAAGCATCACGGGAGGCAAACGTAGATGTCATACGATCTGAGGAATCAATAAATAATGGAAGCTCCCGACATCGGAAAGGACAACACATTAAAGCAATCCTTGCAAATGCACGTAGTCTACGTAATAAATTTTCTGATTTAGAAGCCCTCGTCTTTACTGAAGAGTACGATGTCATTGGTTAACTGAATCGTAGCTAAATACTGAGCAGAGAGATTTTCTAGCAGAGTTTAATTTACCAGGCCATCACATTTTCAGTAGTGAAAGGAAGAATCGAGCAGGGAGCAGTGTGTTGTTATATATTAAATCAGAATTTCATCCAGTCGAAATTACCAAGCCATGTATTAAAAACATTGACACTATTTATATTCAGCTTAGAAATGAATCTTGTCATAAAATCACTCTTGGGTTAATTTATTGTCCACCTGGTCAGCCACTCAACATCGATAATGAAATCTACAATCAAATTACCGAACTATCTTGTATGCAAAGCACCGTAATATTTGGTGACTTTAATTTACCAATTCCAAAATGGGGTAAAGCCTGATCCTCACACACAGGGTTAGACCTATATACAAACTTGCAGGAAAGTTTTTTGCATCAATTTGTAAATCATCCAACACGTGGAGCTAACATCCTAGATCTTGTCTTAGCTACATCAGAATGTGTAGTGAGTAATGTTATTGTAGGAGAAGAATTCAGTACAAGTGATCATCGCACAGTTACGTTTAACATTAAATTCAGTGAAGACAGTGTCAAGGCCAGTTGTGAGAAAGTGCCTGACTTTAAGAGAGCTAATTTTAAGAAATTAAAGGCAATTGCAGGTGCAGGTGACTGGCATCCCACTGTCGAAACTTTAGGTATCAATGACGTGTGGAAATACTTTACAGAAACTCTCAACAGTGCCATCAGGTTATGTATTCCAATGCGCAACAGAAGGCCTGCCAAAAATTCTAAGCCCAAATGGTGGAACTCCGACATTAAACATTGTCTAGAAGCAAAAAATCTTGCATATAAGAATTATAATACAACAGAGTCAAAGTGATAAAAATGAATAAGATGCCCTTCGACTAAAAGCCAAAAAATTAATTAAACGCAGTAAGAAAAACCTTGAGACACATATTGCAAGTATCAGTAAATCAAATCCCAAAGAATTTTTCAGTTACATAAGAAGCAAAAAGGTAATAACTCCATCAATCGGTCCCTTAGCCACAGATAACGGAGAGCACACTGATGATGAAACTATGATGGCGAAAATTCTTAATACTTTCTTCACGTCAGTATTTACAACAGAAAATATATATACGATTCCCACTGTTTCCCCCATTCCTGTAGAAGAGGGCAACATAATCACTGACATTCCAGTTAGCGATTTTTTTTTTTTTTTATGTGTCCGACTCTGGGCATAGGCTTCACAGCCTGCTATCAAGGCCCAGCAGTCCTCCTACATACCATACACCTCTACATGTCACCACTTCGGCGCTAATACCCACCGTCCATATTGAATACATGCTAGGGCTGTCTCATACAGGACTGGTGTATTGGTATTAGCGGGGGTATTTTTACGACATGTCGGCGGGTCTTCTGGTAGATCAGTAAAGCCTGATTTAATGAAATTCAAATCCTTAAACTGTTCCCCGCCCCAGCCGGGATTTGAACCTGGGTCCGTTAGGACCGCACGCCACCTCTCTACCGGTTGAGCCACCGATGTACTGCTTGCAGTAAACAAACTAAAAGAGACTAAAGCGCCAGGACCGGTCAAACTAGCACCACGTGTATTGAAGGAACTACAGACTGAAATATCAAAGCCTTTAGCTGAACTTTTTAACTTATCACTTAAGAGCAGTAAGGTGCCACATGAATGAAAGCTTGCTAACGTAACCCCAATATTCAAAAAGGGCAACAGAGCCCAACCAGAAAACTACCGCCCAATTAGATGACCATCAATTGTTTGCAAATTGCTTGAAACTATTATCAGAGACAAGTTTGTGAAACAGAAACAAACAATCTCATTAAAGATTCGCAACATGGTTTTCGTAATAATCACTCTTGCCTCACGAATCTGCTGGACTTTTTCAACGATATATTGAACATGTACGACGAGACTAAATCTGTTGATGTGGTCTACCTTGATTTTCAAAAGGCTTTTGACAAAGTTCCACACAAAAGACTCCTTCAGAAGCTAAAGGCACATGGTTTCAGCGGCAATGTTCTCAGGTGAGTAGAAGATTGGCTCACCGGACGAAAGCTAAGAGTTGTAATAAATGGAAAAGAGTCAGACTGGATAAATGTTACAAGTGGAGTGCCGCAGGGTTCAGTGTTAGGTCCTATTCTTTTCTTAATATATGTAAATGGTATTGACGAAGGATTGTGTTGTAAGATTTCAAAATTTCCTGATGATACTAAAATAGGTAACAGAGCAGACACAGCACTGCAAAGGCAGGCAATTCAGAGAGATCTTGATCAACTGTTTAACTGGGCCCAAGTCTGACAAATGGATTTCAATATTAATAAATGCAAAGTGCTAAACATTGGCAGCAAAAATGTAAGAGCTAGTTACAGCATGAATAATGTTCAACTTGATAGGGTAAACCATGAAAAAGACTTAGGAGTTATAATAACAAACGATTTGAAACCAAGCAAACAATGTACTGAAGCTGTGAAAAAAGCCAATAAATTGACTGGATTCAGGCACAGCATTTGAATATAAATCCAATAATATTGTCCTCACTTTGTATAATTCCTTAGTACGCCCGCACCTGGAGTATTGCGTTCAGTTTTGGTCGCCATATTATAAAAAGGATATAGAAAAGCTTGAAAGAGTGCAGCGATGGATGACAAAGATGATACCTCGATTGAGAAATAAATCGTTTGAGGAACGTTTAGAAGCCCTGAATCTCTTTACCCTAATAAAATGGAGGATATGAGGAGATTTAATTCAAGTAGTCAAGATATTCAAAGGACATGATAACATGGCTGTCGATAAATACTTCACAGCTGATCACTCGAATTAAACTAGAGGCAATGGGCATAAAATAATTGGCAAACGATTCCAGTTGCATGACGCTAAGCATTTCTTCTTCAATAGAGTTGTAAATGTACAGAATAAATTGCCCTCCAACGTAGCAAATTGTAATACAGTACATACCTTTAAAGGTCACCTGGATAAGTATTTGGGATCTAACCCCCAGCTTAATATGTTTACTCCTGAATAAAACACTTGTGTATGTATAATTTTCTACTTTACTTTATTCTAGTTTTTTAGAGCCTGGATCATTTTATTAAATGCAAATATAGTATATGCACAGGCTAGGATATATACAGATAGCCCTGAGTTAACGATCATTACTCATACTTTCGACCTGTGATGGGCTGTGGATCACTGAGGGTCTCTGCTAGTTATGTGGCCACCATCGGGATTTTTTAAATGTACCAGGAGTCACTGCTTCAGGAGGTGACTTGTGTGCTTGCCCCGCATGGGAAAGTTCCTAGTCTCAGTGGAATGAACGGAGTTGTGGCCTGATTAACTGCTGCCTACCTTGATAGCGCCTGGCAAGGCTGCCGCACCACCCCCGAATATCCACACTGTGCACTGTGCAATTTACACACTGTGTCCGCAGACGCCCCATCAACTCAACATACCCGTACATAGTGTCATGCATTAGTTATTTATTTATTCGATTATTCATTTTACTTTACTACTTTCTCTTTCAGGTTATTCATACTGGTAGCTTATAGATAATGTATTATGGAATGTAGCTTTTCCTTTTCAATCTTTCCTATGAAATTTCCATGTCAGTTTTTCCATGCTGCATGGTAGTTTTTCTCACTTTTTCTTGCCAGTTTTAACTGGAGGGTTTGGAGGCGGGAGGAGCCTTTTTTTACTTTACTATCCTTATCCTTCAGCATGTAGAGTTAGATCTCGTAATCATAGTGTACACTGTAACAAACAGCCTCGAAAGGATCATGAGGTCTGTTCTTGTTTGGTTTCCTTTGTACTCATTTGTACTTTGTACATATCTCACAACGGTTTTATCTCCTTTTATCTTGTCCAAGAAAATTCATAGCAATCATTCCACAGGACATGTTTTCTAATATGAAAATGAATACAGGGACGACATGGTTATCAGTTATGAGGGTTTGTTTTTGCCTAACATATATTTGTCTCTAATGTTGATAATGTTTCAACTTAACATATCTCATCATCGGTAGGCATAGAACAAAATCAAAATAATTTACAGTAAGTTAATTTCCTCTGACAAAATACTCTCTTCTCATAACATTATAAACTAATGTTATCTTCAAAATAACATGATTTATGTGTATACGACAAGTAAATAACATTCCTGTTTTATTCGAATAACTGTATAAACGAATATAATATTACTGCATGAAAACAATACATCATTGGATGAAATTATTAAATCAGAATAAGTGTGCCACTTTAATGCAACTCAGTATCTTGTCCAGAGACAATTGCTGGCAATTACCTCTTGAAGGCGGTCAGGTAGTGACGCCACGTGATAGTGAATGATGAGAGGTTTCCTCATGAGGACCTCCCACTCCCTCATCGTGGGATGCAACAGTTCCTCGCAGGGCTCAAAAACATTAACAATATTGCCCCAAACATTTTATCTGTCTATCTATCTATCTGTCTATCTATCTATTTATATATATAGACAGATAGAGAGGTATATAGATAAACAGATAGATAGATATAAATATAGATAGATAGATAGTATGGACGGGGCTTAACAGTTTCAATCCAGGGACTGACTAGCGTCAAGCAGTATAATTACATATTCAAATCAGGGAACAACCCCACGGCTGCCAGTGTTAATTGACACTAGTTACCCATTTGGTAACCTCTTCATTCCACTGTCTTCAATCCAGGGACTGACTAGCGTCAAGCAGTATAATTACATATTCAAATCAAGGAACAACCACATGGCTGCCAGTGTTAACTAACATTAGTTACCCATCTGGTAACCTCTTCGGTTTCGAGAGAAAACGGCCCCAGTTGAAAACGGCCTTCACCAAAACGGCCCCTCTCAAACCAAAACGGCCCCACCCTATGACCAAAGCGGCCTCACCCTATGACCTCTCCTTGTATTCGTATTTTGTGCATACTGCAGTGTTGGCACTTAAATCAAAACCAAACCTAACCTAACCTAACCTAATATGTTGGCAATAATGTTATGACTAAAAAATAGCAGATCATATCTGTCAGATCAACTTGGATTTTTGCTCATAATATTGTACAGTATGCCAGTATATATTTAGGTCATAGAGTGGGGCCGTTTTGGTCATAGGGTGCGGCCGTTTTGGTGAGGGCTGTTTTCAACTTGGGTCGTTTTCTCCTGCTTCGACCTCTTCATTCCACTGTCCTCAATCCGGGGACTGACTAGCATCAAGCAGTATTTTTTTTTTTTTTTTATGTGTCCGACTTCTGGGTATAGGCTTCACAGCCTGCTCTCAAGGCCCAGTAGTCCTCCTACATACCATACGCCTCTCTACATGCGTATTGGTAATATTAGCTGGCACACAGTATCACAAGTGTTGGTATTAATAATTACATATTCAAATCAGGAAACAACCCCACGGCTGCCAGTGTTAATTGACACTAGTTACCCACTTGGTAACCTTTTCATTCCACTGTCTTCATCGCTGTCTCTTTCCTACCCTTTCCTGCAAACATTGTGGAGGAGGGATCGGTGTTGGTTAGGCGCAAATTAAAACTGGATATTTGTTTACCTAGTCCCTGTTTGATGTTACAAGATGATGATGTATTCACCTCATGGACGTGAAAGTAATTAAGTGGAGCAGTGGGGAAGAATTTCAACCTGCCACATGCTGGCTATTTTTAGCCCTCTGGGTCACCCCAGTGCCGGCCAGTTTTCGACCATATGATAGATTTTGATGTGGAAATGATAGATTTTGATGTGGAAACAACGAATTTCGCCATTAAAATGCTCACCGAGGCTCGAAAATGAGTTTTATTGAGCCCTGCATACTCGTTTACAGGTATAGCCACTCTCTCATGCTCACCACGTACATGAAAGAAAGCCGTTTTCTATGTAATGTACACTCAGGTATTTATGCTGGGAAGGTATGGCAATGTACAGTACACTTTTCTGATCACTTATTTCTTCAGCATCTATCACAATTTGTGTCCTTCTCACTGTGAATGCATTATCTTACACTTACTTGAAGATAGGTACAACCTGACTTCATTACATGCAGTCCTGGCACTTACAAGAAGGTATTTACATCTTGAATTCACTATTTAGTCTTTACACTTACAAGAAAATATTTACAGCTTACATGAAAATATTTACAAAATGCCTTCACTATGTACATCATTGGGTGAGGCACACAGGCAGAGTGAGGCAGAGGGAGCAAAAGGGGGGGAGCCAGAGAGTGTATGGCCTTGACAGCCTGGGGGATGGTAGAGGAACAGTTACCTTACATGCTTGCCAATTTTTACCCGCGAATCTTGAAAAATGCGGTCACAGTGATGTTATTTATTTTAAACCATTTTAAAACGGCACTGGCACTGGCCGCAGCATTACGTCGGACCGTTTTAAAATGGCACTGGCACACGGCAGGTGAAGGTAACCATCTCATAATCTATGAATGTTATTAATTATCTACCTATATTTCTGCATTTCTAATGCAATGAACTTATAATGAGATAAACCACGTAGGGGAGTATTGCCTGCAGAGATGTGGGCGATACTTAAAGGGTTTTGGCACCCCTTCGGTCCCGAGCCAATCCCTTTCTGCTCATCAACTGTCCATCTTTTTCTGCTTTTTCCCTCGTGTATGCTGTCCCTTCTCTCTATCTCCTTCTCCCTTTTGCTACAAGGTATTTCTGGCTTAGCTCAGTCTTCTCTCTTCATATTTGAATATATCACGTTGAGATGAAAAGTAGTAAGGCAACAAAGAGTTTATTATTAATTTCCTGCTAATTCATTTCAGTACATATCTTGTTTCATTGGCGATAATAACCCTGGAAATTGATGAAATAAAATATCAATATTAGATTCGTTAAAGAAAACATTGCCGGTTCCCTCCAATAGAGGTCAACATCTATTAGTCTGATTCACTAGACTTCGTTTCAGCAGCTTCGAAGATCATGAACAAAGGAAATTACCAACTGACATGCTTCTCTTCTGTGCCATGTTGCCAGCTACGTTTTACAGACTGCTAACACTTATTACTCTTTTATACTCCATGCTCGTTCATGAAATACTGTAGTGTTCTCTATAAACTGTTTCCTGCCACTTATTAATTATTAACTTTCATGAGATATTTTCTTCACCACCACTGAAAAGCTCAGCCAATCACGTTCCACCTGACACAGGCTCTATGATTTGAGTGATTCATTCATAAAAATACGCGGACTTACTACAAGGAACTGCCAGATGTCTTCATATACTCCAGTATTTTTTTTTTTATTCACTTTCTACTTGCCCAACTGTATACATCAGTATGGCCAGCTTCATTTGTATTCCTGACTCTTATCCGTAAACTATTGAATGAAAAGTACACTGGTTTGTTTGCTGGAATTAAGATACCGTGACCTTTTCTACGAAATATGCGTATTGGTAATATTAGCTGGCACACAGTATCACAAGTGTTGGTATTAATAGCAAACTGACACACTACGCTCAGAAGGTTGCCGATTCCTGGTTTAGGTGGAACAGGGTGCCTCAGAATGGGGAGATGAAGTGAGGAGAGAATGATAAGGCGGATATATGATCTGGATTAGAAGTTAAAGTAAGGAAGAAGCCAAGGAGGTGGCAGCATTGTTGGAAACATATATATGTCATCAGAGAGATTTGACAGCCAAGAGAATGACAGACATGTATGGGACAGATTACATGGACAAAATGCATGATGTACATGACCTGCTGTCAGTATGCTAGAAAATGCAAAACGTAAAACTGCAGTGGAAAATGTTGGGCGTGCCTAAGGAAGTTTCAAGCTTGGATTATGCAGAGCGATATGTGTAACACGTGAGAGAGTGGGTGTAAGCAAATCAATATCACTTTTCAACTTTTGGATGTCACCCCGCTAAAATGGGCAACATCTACTCTGGGCAGATATTACACCACGATGATAAACCCAATTTACGTCACCTGGCCAGCAGTGTCGATAACTTTGGCCTCTGAGATGTTCTGGCCAGCTAGGATTTTGGCCTGAAAGTAGACAGCTATGATCACGAAGGGAACGAAGGGGAGGCAGACCAATCCCAGCCGCCAGTCATAGTAAAGTGCCAGTACCACTCCGATACCCAGCGTCGTCAGCGACTGCACAATAGTGCCGATTCGGCTTCCTGTTGCCTGAGAGTTTACGGTTTATTTGTAATTATATCTCTTACCAGCATCACCTTTATTACCTAGAGCAGTAGTTTTTACTTAATTATTACCACCACCTGCCATCTGTCCCCATATATACTCATGTATATATCTATATCTATCTATATATATATAAGTTTCCCTCACCCCTTGGACATCGGCCGCATCCCCAGACAGACGAGAACACAAAGCGCCCACGGAGTTATCTTTGTCATCGAACCAAGCCATCTCCTGCCGCAGCATGGCAGCGAAGACCAGCTTCCTCAGCCGCGCCGTCAGTATCTCGCCCGAGATTGAAAACATGTATACCTGAGAGAGAGAGAGAGAGAGAGAGAGAGAGAGACAGACAGACAGACAGACAGACAGACAGAGAAAAACGGAAAGATGCAAGATTACGGCGGAGAGAGAGAGAGAGAGAGAGAGAGAGTGTTACATATGTATACACTTGACTAGGATATTGAGATTCTGTAGTCCTTATGTTAATAGCATGGCAGTCTCCAGTTACAAAGGTGTAGAACTGGAAGAGCAAAACTGAGGGCAGATCCACTGGTCTTTAGCTGTACCAAAAAACAGGTATTAAGCAAATAAGAATCTTTGTTACGAGGAGGCGGTGATGGTAAGTTTGTATGAGTCAGGGCTCTGCACTGGTTTGCCACGACAGTCGACATTAATCTGTTTTGTTTCCTTCACTAAGATGATGTAATTTTCAGTTTATTCTTCCTATCCTTATGTGATTTTACTTAGCTTAAGAAGGGTCTCCAATAATGAAGGGATTACTGAAGGCTATAATTATCTAACCCCTCCAGTTCGAAGCATTTATAAAAATAAATAAAATCATCCCAAAGTGGCCAGAACAAAATGTGAAAGTAGTTCTCAGCCTACAGAGGATAACAGTCTACCTACTGACAACCACACTGCCATGAGGAAAATGCTAGAGAACAAAGTAATAGTTAGCCCTCTTTGTGAGGGTGTAAGGCGTAGGAGGACCCAAGGCAAGGCTACCATAATCCAGATCATTTTAGCCGTAGGAGACCGCACCACCTCACTGGCAGAATTTAAAGGACAGAAAAATTTTCGACTCTCTTGGTTACGAACTCTAACCCAAGATCTCCTCCGATCAGAAACTTCTGTCACCGGGACGCGTGGGAAAACATTAATGACAATATATGGGGAAATAGAACATAAGATATGAAGACTGACCATCGAGAAGACTGACAGGGCCGCCACAACTCCCAGGATGAAGAACAAGAGAGAGTAAAAGTCAGCTTCTTTCCTCGCCTTGCCCTCCTCGGCGATGGACAGTGTCTGGGGACAGTTGAGGAAGAAGAGATAGGTTTAATGCCTATTGGTTGCAGAGGTAACAATAAGGCTGACACTCACTTTCTGCCAGGTCTCACCCTTCGTCTGGCACACGACCCACAAAAGATGCTATATCCAAGTATTCATCTGTGCTGTTGGTTAGACAGGTACAATATTGGCACAATCTTTGCTCATAAGTACGACCGGTTCGACAGTATGACAATCATCAAGAAAAACTTATTTTTATCTATCTGTCTATCTTTATGTCTATCTATCTATCTATAGCTATAGCTATATATATATATATATATATATATATATATATATATATATATATATATATATATATATATATATATATCCAGAAGCCTTAATCTGGTAAGGGGTGGCCACAAAAACAAATCTCCTCCCTGTCGCCCTGTCTACTGCCATTTCACTGCCCTTCCCCCAACTTACATCCCTCTCTCGAATACCTCTCTAGTCCAGCCCTCCAACTCGTCCTCGGTCTTCCTTTCCCTCTCCCCTCCTTCACCTCACTCATATACATTCTCCATGTTCGTCTCTCACTCTCCATCCTTTCCATATGGCCAAACCACCTAATTATATTTCTCCTAATGCTTTCCGACACAACCATATCCACATCAAAATGGTCCTTCACTTCCTCCATGGTCACTCTGTCTCTCCATGCAACTCCACTTGCTCCTCTCAAATAACTAACTTCCACTGTTCTCACTCTCGACTTGTATCCCTCCAACAAGGTCCATATCTTAGAGTGGGGATCACAATAGTGACATGCAGCGACTTTTTAATTTTTTTTTTACTTCCATGCTCACTTCCCTATTTCTTACATTTGCTTTCAGTGAACCAGCAACCTTTCTTTCCTGATGTACCCTTTCAATCACTTCATCCGTCAAACTTCCATCCTCGCTCATCACACTGCCCAAGTACTTAAATGCACTCACCTTCTCTATTTCCCCACTATCAAGCCTCACTGTGCATTCAGTGACTTAATTTCTCTCCAACACCACAACTTGATTCATCCCTACATTCATCTGTAGATTTCGTTTCTTCCATTCTCACCCAAACTTATTTACCAAGCCTTACAGTTCCTCTTGATCTTGACTGAACAATACAGTATTGTCTGAAAACGGCAGAACAGGAAGTTTCCGAACGCTGCCCTCTCTCATTATGGCCGCTACAACATCTATTGCCCTACTTTGTATCTCTTTTATAACTCCATCCATATACACAGTGAATTACCATGGAGACATGACACATCTCTGTTTCACTCCAACGTTCAGACAGCAAAATTACCTCAGTTTACCATCCACAGTCAGTACAGACTCAGCGCCCTCATATATACTCTTCACGGCATTCATCAGCTTCCCGTTTACTCCATATACTTTTAGAGTTTTCCACATTGCATGTCTATCTGCTCAGATATATATATATATATATATATATATATATATATATATATATATATATATATATATATATATATATATATATATATATATATATATATATATATATATATATATATATATATATGAATAATACTCTCAGGAAGAGATGAGAATTGGAATACCGATCTTTCGCCTATATTTCAAGATGTGTCTTGAAATGTAGGCGAAAGCACGTATTGCAGTTTTTCGTCTCTTCTTGTGCATATATATATATATATATATATATATATATATATATGTGTGTGTGTGTGTGTGTGTGTGTGTGTGTGTGTGTGTGTGTGTGTATCCAACGTGACACATCTTCCGTAGTCACCACTCACCCCAAGCACCTCCCCGAACAGAATAGCAAAGACGGGTGTGGTGGTACCCTGGACGGCTGCTCCTATCGTGCCCAGGACGATGTAGGGCCATTCAGGTGCATTAAGGCGAAAGATCTGCAGAAAAGAAGTACTGGCTGTGTGCGCCGCCTTTGCCTTGACATCCTTATTTCCGCCCTCCTCTTCGCTCTGGGAGTAAATAAAGAAGACATTTGACCGTATTAACGATCACAAATTACAAACTTTTTGATATTTCTTGAATGAAGAAAATAATGTAATGCTCACCTAAATTGAATCTTTGCGTGTGCCAGTAACAAAAAAAAAAAAAAAAAAAATTATTTGAGAAAGTTTTACGCCTTCGATTGTTAGGATAACTTGCATATATATATATATATATATATATATATATATATATATATATATATATATATATATATATATATATATATATATAAAATCTACTGTTAGCCAGAATGAATATCCCATATGCACCAATTTCAGCAAAAGGGTTAAGCCAATTGTTGGTCAGGCCGTTATCTCAACCCAGAAAGAAATTAAGAACAATGTGACCTTGCAATTGTGACCTTGACTATAGACCTAATATATCAAAAACAATGTCATTCTTTTGAGTGATCCTCACTTCAGAAACCATGTTAGATTCAGCTAAGATCAAAGCTGTTTCAGTTATTTTCTTCACACAGGGACACATCGGTTGAACTCTGACCTTGCCTCTGACCTTGACCCTTGACTGATTCATTTTCTCAAAATTGAATTTCTTCGTTCTCATCTGTCCCTTCCACTAAGTTTGAATCGAATCAGATCAAAACTGAGCTGGCTTTGCCTTGTGGCCTTGGCCTTTGATCTTTCCCTGTAACTATGACCTTTTATTCTTTTCAAATATCAAATCCTTTTATTATTGCCAAATCGTGAACCTTTCCACAAAATTTGGTCTAATACGGATAAAATTTAAAATGACCGTTTACATATGACCTTGACCTTTGACCTATTGTTTCCAAAGGCTACTCTTTGGCTAATCCTAAACCCATCCACCAAATTTGCCAAAAAATGGATCAAAACTGTTTCAGATATTTTGTCAACAATCACACACACACACGAACCGAACTTAAACCTTGCCCTGTGAGTTTATCATTAAGTCATTGTTCCCACAACTGAATCCTTTCATTCTTACGTTACCATCAACATTTTGTCGAAATTTGGTTTTAAGAAATGATAAAAAACTTATTAGTTAATTTTACTAAGTGAAGGTTTAACCCAGCCCTGTGACGACCTTTGGTTTAGTGTTCCCAAAAATAAAAGGGTTACTCACGGACTAACCCTCAACTTTACCATCAAGTTGGGTTAAAATCAGCAACAAACTCTTTGAGGTACGTCGTCCTCTCTCTCTCTCTCTCTCTCTCTCTCTCTCTCTCTCTCTCACACACACACACATATACAGTGTATAAATATATATATATATATATATATATATATATATATATATATATATATATATATATATATATATATATATATATATATATATATATATATATATATATATATATATATATATATATATATATATATATATATATATATACACACACACACATATATATATATATATATATATATATATATATATATATACACACACACACACATAGGCTTCTCCCACCCCAAGAAAAGGGGGGCAGCCGAAGCAGGACGACATACTCCCAATCTACTCATCCACACACACACATTTACTTGTATCTTAGCCCCAGGGGAGAAGAGAGAGATCCTCACCGCACCACACAGCACGTGTGTCATCTGCACAGTGCAATCAGCGACATCAGCAGTAGGGGCTGACGGCAGAGCTGGTTTACCCCTGCCACATCATAGTGGACCCAGTCCCTTACTCGCGCCTCACCTGATCAGCTGACCAGACCAAATGCAGGAGAATATCCCCTCGCGGCTGTGTCATTTATTCATTCACAATTTCTCTCCATTTATTTCTGTCACGCACAGCCACTCTTCCTTGCCCAACAGACATCCCTCACGCATCCAACACTCTCTTCACACTGTCCATCCATCCTATTCGTGGTCTCCCTCTCAGCCTTACACCTCTCACATCAGATCATCACCAATCGCTTATTATCCATTCTCTCCATATGCCCAAACCATCGCAACACCCCCTGCTCAACTCGATCAGCCATCTCCCGAACAACTCCAGTTCTCCTTCGCACTTCATCATTTCTTACTCGATCCATACTTGTCACTCCGCACATACTCCTGAGACATCTCATCTCCATTACATTTAAACTTTTCCTCTCTGTTTCACCCATATTCCATGTTTCAGCCCCATATAACGCAGTCGGTACCACACCACCCTCATACAGCCTTCTCTTTATATCCATTCTAAGTGAACGACATCTAAACACTCTTTTCATTCTTCCCAGCACCTTTCCTACTTCATTCATTCTAAACTTCATTTCTGCATCTATTCTTCCATCCACAGCAACCTGTGACCCTAAATACTTAAAACACTCTACTTCCTCAAGCAACTCACCATTCAAAACTATATTCATCCTCCTACCATCTACCGACCTCGTACACTTCATCACTTTACTCTTATTCTCATTTACTTTCAATTTCCTCCTTTCACACAACCTTCCAAACTCCTCTACCAACTGTCTCAATCTCTCCTCTGAATCAGCCACTAGTGCAGTATCATCTGCAAACAGCAGCTGCTTCAGATTCCACTCTCTACCATCAACATTCACCAGAGTCATACCTCCACCTAATGCTCTTGCATTCACCTCCCTTCCAATACCATCCATATAAATATTAAACAACCAAGGCGACATCACTCATCCCTGCCGCAGCCTCACTCTCACGGGAAACCAATAGCTCACAGTATTTCCCACTCTTACACACGCTCCACTATTTACATAAAAACTTTCCACCCCTTTTAGTAACCTACCATCAAGGCCATACAATCTTAAAACAGTCCACAAAGCCTTCCTATCAGTTCTATCATACGCTTTCTCTAAATCCATGAACGCCCAAAACACATCCTTGCCTTTCGCTAAATACTTTTCACACAATTGTCTCACAGCAAACACCTGATCCACGCATCCTCTCCTTCTCCTAAAGCCACACTGCTCATCACCAATCACTCCCTCTGTACCCTCTCTAACTATCTTAATTAACACGCTACCATACACCTTACCTACAACACTTAACAGACTTATACCCCTAAAGCTAGTACATTCATACTTATTACCCTTGCCTTTATATAACATGACCACACAAGCACTTGTCCAGTCAACTGGCACCATACCTTTCACAAAGCACACATTCAACAGTCTTACTAACCAGTCAACAACAGTTGCCCCACCACCCTTCAGGCATTCCACAGCACACCCAACCATACCTGCAACTTTCCCTTTTTTCATCTCCTTTACTGTCTCCTGCACTTCCTCCTTCGTGATCAAAGAATCATTCAACTCCCATTGCTGGCCTCAGTACTAATAAGGCATATCGGCCTGATGGAGTCCCTCCTGTTGTTCTCAAGAATTGTGCTTCTGTGCTTACACCCTGCCTAGGCAAACTCTTTCGCCTTTGTCTCTCAAGTTGTACCTTTCCTTCTTGCTGGAAGTTTGCTCTCATTCAGCCAGTCCCAAAGAAGGGTGACCATTCCCAACCCTCTAACTATCGTCCAATTGCTTTAACATCCTGTAACTCAAAAGTTTTTGAGTCTATTCTTAATAGAAAAATTTTAAAGCATCTTTCCTATCACAACCTTCTTTCTGATCGTCAGTATGGGTTCCGTCAGGGACGCTCCACAGGCGATCTTCTCACCTACCTTTCAGACTCCTGGTCATCCTCCTTTCGGGACTTTGGCGAAAGCTTTGCCATTGCACTTGACATCTCAAAGGCTTTCGATCGAGTCTGGCATAAATCTTTAATTTCCAAACTGCCCTCTTATGGTTTCTATCCTTCTATCTGTGCCTTCATCTCTAGCTACCTTTCTGGTCGTTCTATAGCTGCTGTTGTAGACGGCTATCGTTCTTCTCCTAGATCTATTAACAGTGGTGTTCCTCAGGGCTCTGTCCTATCACCAACTCTCTTCCTTTTATTCATCAATGATCTTCTAAGCTGTACATCTAACCCTATCCACTCATACGCTGATGACTCCACCCTTCACCTTTCCATTCGATTCCCACAACGTCCATCTCAGCAGTTACTTCAAAAGCAAGGGATGAGGCTATGGCACACCTAATGTCTGACTTGGCTCGTATCTCTGACTGGGATAAAAATAATCTGGTTGTTTTTAATGCATCAAAGACTCAGTTTTTGCACCTATGAAACCGACAAATTCTTCCACAGGTATACCCACTTATGTTTAATAATACTCAACTTAATCCTGCATCATCCTTGAACATGCTTGGGGTTTCATTTACTCGGGACTTGTCTTGGAAAGATCATATTACATCTCTTGTAAAATCTGCTCCCAAGCGACTGGGTGTGCTAAGCCGACTCCGTTCCTTCTTTGCCCTTGCACAATTGTTGACTCTATACAGGGGTTTTATCCGCCCCTGTGTGGAGTACAACTCTCATGTGTGGGCAGGCTCCCCACATACAGCTCTTCTCAATAGGGTGGAGTCAAAGGCTACTCGTCTCACCAACTCTCCTCCTCTTACTGACTCCCTTCAACCTCTGTCTCTTCGCCGCAATGTTGCATCTTTATCTCTTTTCTATCGCTACTCGTACTTCAATGGTCACTGTTCCTCTGAACTGTCTGCATGCATTCCTCCACTTTTACGACGGGTGCGTAGCACCTGTCTAGCAGCAAACTCTCACCTCTTTTCTGTCCAACTCTCTAATGCAAGAGATAACCGTTACTCCCAGTCCTTCATTTATGCAACAGGTCAACTCTGGAACCGTCTCCCTCTGTCTGTATTTCCTGCTTCCTATGATCTCCAGTCTTTCAAACGCAGTGTGTCCAGGCATCTCGAAATGAATGGATCTTGAATTTGGCTCTCTCTTGTATTTTATTTTTCTCTTGGAAGGAACAGTTTTGCGAGCTCATTGCCTTTGGTTCCTTCTTCCTCACATAAAAAAAAAAAAAAACATTTATTCCTTGCAGCCTTCCATCCGCTATAATCTCAGCCACCCTTTCTTCCTCTACATTTAACAATCTTTCAAAATACTCTCCCCATCTCTTCCTTACTGTATCCATCTCAATTAACATCCATTCTCTGCTTTTACTCGTTCTTCCTACCCAGACTCTCCCTTTCGCACCTTTTTTACTTCCTTCCAAAACATTTTTTTATTCTGTTGAAAATTCTCAGTCAACCGCCTACCCCACCTCTCATCTTCTGCCACTTCAGCATCACGCACAGCCCTTCTCGCCCTATTCCTCTTTTCCTTATACCTCTCATATGACATCTCATCCTTCATTTCCAACCACACGTCATATGCATGTCTCTTTTCAGCCACAGCCATACTTACTTCTTCCCACCATCATTCACTTCCTTTTCTTACACCACCACCCACACGTCTCACACTACACACCTCTTCCGCATGCTCCACCACAGCACTCTTAAACAACTGCCATTCCTTCCCCACATTGCCGTTTTCCTGATCTGTCACTGTGTTCCACTCATCTTTCAATTTCTTCTAATACTCTCATTTTCTCACTTTTATCCAACTCACTCACTTTCAAAACCTCCCTGCCACACCTAACCCTCCTAGCTCTCACCCATCTCTTACCTACTCTTAACTTTCCCACCACCAGATAGTGATCAGACATACCTCCATCCTTCCCTCTCAGAACTCTCACATCCAACAATCTTCCTAGTACATTCCTGGACACAACCACATAGTCCATCAAAGCTCTATCAACAACCCTTCCACCCTCCTGTCTCACCCATGTATACTTATACCTTTCTTCTCAAACAAGGTATTTCCAATTACCATCTCACGCTCAACGCACATCCCTATCATTCTTTACCCATTTTCATTTCTTTCAGGCACACCATGCATACCAACTACACCTTCAACTGCTACATTTCCCACTCTAGCATTCAGATCTCCCATCATGACCACAATCACATTCGCTCCAAAACTCTGCAGACACTCATCAACATCATTCCAGAAAGACCCTCTCTTCTTCATCCCTTTCACTACCCCCATATGCACTCACAAACACCCACTGTCTATCTATCTATCTGTCTATATCTATATCTATAAATCTATATCTATCTATTTATATTTATATCTTTATCTATATCTATCTATCTATCTATCTATCTATCTATCTATTTATATATATATATATATATATATATATATATATATATATATATATATATATATATATATATATATATATATACGTAGATAGACAGATAGATAGATAGATAGATAAATAAATAAATAATGTATATATATGTATCTATCTATCTATCTTTCTGTCTGTCTCTCTGTCTGTCTGTCTCTCTGTCTGTCTGTCTCTCTGTCTGTCTGTCTCTCTCTCTCTCTCTCTCTCTGTGTATATATATATATATATATATATATATATATATATATATATATATATATATTAAAACGTCTAATGGAGAGAGATTTGCCAAGGAACTGGAAGGGAGTAAATGTAGTAGCAATAAAAAAGGGTGGCAGCAGGGAAGAACCATTTAATTACAGATCAGTGTTTCTTACTAGTAATGCTAGTAAACTGAGTAAAAAAAATATATAAGGAAGAGATGGGTTGCTCATTTAGAGAAAGTAAGATAACCTCTACGCCGTTAGGTTTCAGAGAAGGTACTTTGTGTGTAACAAACTTGCTAAATTTTTATGAGCTTTTAATGAGTTACAGGAAAGAGATGGGTGGGTGGACTGTATTTAATTGGATTTCAGGAAACCATGTGATAGAGAACCACATGAGAGAAGGGAGTTGGAGAGGTTGATTTGGAAATTCAGAAATAATGGTGGCATAGATGGTGTTTTATTTAAATGGATGAGGAGTTACCTTACCCGCAGACAGATGAGAACTATGATTAGAGATAAGTTTTCAGCGTGGAAGAAAGTGATAATTGGAGTGCCCCAATGAGCAGTTTTAGCCCCCATTGTGTTCTGATATACGTAAATGATATGACCAGCGAAGCTCGATCATATATGAATATGTTTGTTGATGGTGCAAAAATCACGAAGTAAATAGTTGCAGAGAGTTGCAGGAAGATTTAGATGAATTACATAAATGGACCCAAGTATGAAAGATTGATTTTAACACTAATAAGTGTAAAATAACTGAGATGGACATAAGTAAGAGGAGGCCAAATTGAGATTACAAAATGGGAAAGGAAGATATCAACAAAGGCACTGAGGAGATAGATCTGGGTGTAATAATACAGCAAGGATTATCGCCAGAGCAGCATGTAAATATGAAAACTAGTGATACATCATTTATTGATGAACCTAAGAACAGCATTTATTTACATGAGTGAGGAAATGTAAGATAAAATGATAATGACAATGGTAACACCAAGATTGGAATATGTTACCATGGTATGGTCTCCTCATTTAAAGAAATATATAAATAAATTAGAGAAGGTACAAAGAGTGGCTACAAAAATTATACCAAACTTAAGGGATTTCCTGTATGAAGAGAGATTTGAAAGGTTAAAATGGACTACATTAGACTACATAATGGGAAGGAAGCGAAAAAGGAGATATGATAATGTTGGATAAATGTCTATTTATCTATCTATTGCCAGACGCCTTAATCCCCTTTGGAGTGGCCACAAACAAATCGTCTCCACGTCACCCTGTCCCCCGCCCATTTCATTGCCCTGCTCCCAACTCACACCCCCCTCTCTCATATACCTCTCTACCCCATCCCTCCATCTCATCCTCGGCCTCCCACTCCCTTTTCCCTCCTCCACCTCACTCATATACACTCTCTTCGTCAGTCTTTAACCCTCCATCCTTTCCACATGGCCAAACCACCCCAGTGTGTTCCTCATAACGCTTCCTATCACATCCACATCCACACAACAACGCTCCTTTATATCCTCATTCGTCAGCCTGTCTCTCCATATGACTCCACAGGCTCCTCTTCAATAACTCATTTCCACTGCTCTCACTCTTGACTTGTGTCCTTCCAACATCGTCCAAGCTTCACTTCCATACGTTAGAGTTGGTATCACAATACTGTCATGTAGTAACTTTTTCACTTCCATGCTCACTTCCCTGTTTCTTATCACTGTTTTCAAGGAACCAGCCACCTTTCTTCTCTGCTGTACCCTTTCAAGCACTTCACCCTCCAAACCTCCATCCTTACTCATCACACTACCCAAGTACTTAAACGTACTCATATTTTCCAATTCCTCACCATCCAACCTCGCTGTACATTCACTGACTTCACCTCTCTCAAAGACCATCACTTTACTCTTCCCTACATTCACCTTTAGATTCCGTTTCTTACACACTCTCCCAAACTCATCCACCAAGCCTTGCAGCTCCTCTTCGTCTTCACTCAACAACACAATATCATCTGCAAACAACAGTACAGGGAGTTTCCAAACACTACCCTCTCTCACCAGGGCCACTCCAACATCCACTACCCTACCTTGTACCTCTTTTATTACCCAATCCATGTACAGATTGAACAACCATGGAGACATGACACATCCCTGTTTCAACCCAACCTTCAAAAAGAGAAAAATTCACTTAGTTCACCATCCACACGCACTGCAGCCTTAGCACAATCATACATACTCTTCACAGCATTCAACAACTTCCCATCTACTCTATATATTCTTAATACTTTCCACAATCCTTGTCTATCCACCCTGTCATATGCTTTCTCCAAATCCATGAAAGCCGGATACAACTTCTTTCCCTTCTCTAGAAACTTTTCCATTAAAGATCTAAGAATGAAAATCTGATCTACACAACCGGTGGCTCAATCGGTAGAGAGGTGGCCTGTAATCCTAACGGACCCAGGTTCGAATCCCGGCTGGGGCAGGGAACAGTTTAAGGATTTGAATTTCATTAAATCAGGCTTTACTGATCTACCAGAAGACCCGCCGACATGTCATAAAAATACCCCCGCTAATACCAATACACCAGTCCTGTATGAGACAGCCCTAGCATGTATTCAATATGGACGGTGGGTATTAGCGCCGAAGTGGTGACATGTAGAGGTTTATGGTATGTAGGAGGACTGCTGGGCCTTGATAGCAGGCTGTGAAGCCTATGCCCAGAGTCGGACACATAAAAAAAAAAAAAAAAAAACTCTTCCCTTCCCAAAGCCTCCCTGTTTCTCTCCAACTAATTCCTCTGTTCTTTCTCTAACTCTTTCAATAAGTATCCTACCATACACTTTTCCTATTATACTAAGAAGACAAATGCCCCTATGATTACCACACACTTTTTTTTCCCCTTTTTCCTTTGTACAAGGGAATAATTATACGTGACTTCCAATCCTCCAGGACTCTACCTTCCTCCCAGGCCAATCTGCACATCTTCCACATCCATCCTACTACTATCTCTCCCCCATGCTTCAGCATATCACCACACACTCCATCAATTCCTGGGGCTTTCCCCAATTTAAGTTTCTTCATTGCTTCCGCAACTTCTATCCTACTGATTTCTTCCTGTCTTCTCACCTCCCTCCTTCTCCCAGCCATTCCCCAGCCACTTATACTCACATTACTTCCATCCTGTATGTTCAACTATTCCTTAAAGTGTTTTCTCCATCTGCTCACCTTTTCTCCCTTCTCCACTAGTAATCTACCATTTTTATCTTTCACTCCCCTGCTAACCTCACTTCCACCCTGTCTTACTCTCTTCACCTCTTTCCAGAACATTTTCTTACAGTCCCTCCACTTTACACTCAAATTCCTTCCAAATTCCTCATCCATGCTCTTCTTACTCTCTCTTACTAATCTTTTCACCTCTCTCTTTCTTTCTACATATAACTCTCTCTTCCGCCTCTCAACTTCTCCACGCCCCTATTTTTCATCCATTCATTGTATGCTTTCTTCTTTTGTGCCACAGCCTGTCTCACTTCTTCAGTCCACCACGCTGTTCCTTGCACCCCCTCTCCGTCTTCTCTTCCTCCCACACACCACATCACGTGCTGCACATATTTCTTCTGTAAATATCCTGCACACACCTTCCACGTCCCCCATCTGCTCCAATTCATATTTGCCCAATCGTTCCTCCACTTCTCTCTTATACTCTGCCTTTTTCTCATCCTCTTGTAACCTTTCCACTCTCCTTGCAACTACTCCTTCCTCTCGTCTTTCCCTTCCTCTATTTCTCCATCTTACTTGAATCCTAATTCTGGCCACCACCAAGAAGTGGTCAGAAAGTCCACTCCCCCAACCTCTATAAGCTTTTGCATCCATTACACATCTTCGCATCCTTTCATCCACACACATATAATAAATGTACGCATGGTAAAGTGAACACTGATAGAGAAGATTGTATTATAGGAGATGAGGGGAAAATGAGAGGACATAGTTTTAAGTTAAAGATACCAACTTCCCCAGGTGATGCAAGAAATTATAGCTTTCCAAACAGAAGTATAACCAAATGCAATAATTTGGATGAAAATGTGGTTTGTGGAAAGAATATCTGTGGTTTCAAAGCAAAACTGGACAGTTACTGTATATTACAGGTAAACTGTGTAACAAAGAATTTGTTTATTCTTTTTTTTTGTCTTGTTAGACTCGGTTTTCCACACTGATTCCAAAAGTGTATGTTTTGTTTGTCTATCTCTAGTTTTTTGTCAAAAATTGGCAGTTGTTTACTTCTGGTCTTGTTACTGCGCGCCGATGTAATGGCTGACGTAATGGCTGACCATGAGGACATCGTCGATGACATAAGGGAGAGTGATGATGAATCGTATGTTGGAGAATGTTCCAGAGACACTCCACACCATTCCAGTCGGCAAGAGCTGGATGGCTTGATCCAAGATTTAGGACTCACCAAATCCAATGCTGAGCTGCTGGCGCCATGTCTAAGTGAAAGGAACTTGTTGGATCCCAGTTGCATATTTAGTTACAGGAATCGCCACGGCAAGTTTGCATCCTTCTTCAAATTTTGTGAAGAACCCTCATTGTGTTATTGTTTTGATGTTAAGGGTTTGTTCCAAGCCATAGGAGCAGATTACAAGGCCTCAGAATGGCGACTCTTCATAGACTGTTCTGTGAAGAGCCTAAAAGCTGTACTTTTGCATAACGGCAATGCACTCTAATCAATTCCAGTTGCACATTCTGTGAAAATGAAAGAAGGCTATAAGAAGTGATGGTGTGTCTGACAAAGATCAAGTACTCAGACCACCATCAGGAGGTTTGTGGGTATTTCAAAATGATTTCATTCCTACTTGGAATGCAAGGTGGTTATACGAAGTACTGTAGTCATGTTTTTTATGCTTGTGGGACAGCTGGAGCGATGCAGAAAATTTCGTGAGGAAAGACTGACCTCTCAGAGAGTCTCACACCAGCCTCGTGCAACGTTCTGAGAGCTCCACTGATCTCCAGAGAGAAGGTATTGATACCGCCACTACCCATAAAACTTGGTCTTGTGAAACAATCTGTGAAAGCCACCGACAAGGATGGCGATGCGTTCTTCAATGTTTCCCATATTGAGTGTGGCAAAGGTGACTGCTGGCATATTCATCGGGCCGCAGGTTCGAAGAATGCTTGCAAGTCATGAACTCCAGGGTAAAATGACCGATGATGAAGAGCGCGCTTGGAAGGCTTTCAGAGGGGTTGTGGAAGGTTTTCTGGGCAACCAGAGGAGACCAGATTCCACACAGCTCATCGATGACCTGATCGGCGCATTCCACCACCTCGGATGCAGAATGTCAATCAAATTGCAATATCTGCATTCCCATCTTGATTTCTTCATAAGCAACTTGGGTGCAGTCAGCGAGAGGCATGGCAAACGGTTCCACCAGGACATTCTGTTGATGAAACCAGATATCAGGACAGGCGAAAGGAGACAATGATGGGCGATTACGTTTGGGGAATGTTGCGCGATTGTCATCACAGCTACAGAAGAAAGTCAAGGTCAAAAGTGCTTTTCTAGATACTATGTGCCTTGCATTCCTTGTGATGTTACTGTTTGCTCATTTTCTAGTTATATTCATAATATACACCCGGAAATATATAAATTCTTTGATATTTTCAACATTCTCGAAATGATAACAAGTTGCAGTTCCTGTCCTTGTATGATACGTCTGTTGCTGCATAAATCCTGTGACTCTAGATTTACACAATAACAAATAGCATATTCGGAATCTGTGCAGTGACACTGATCAGAAATAGAGAAAAAATCAACATAAACCATAAATGATTTAATTTTTTTATGCAGTGTTACTGGACGTGGGACAACACGAGCTTATCTTCAGTCTTGTAGAACACAAATAAATACACACACACACACAGATGGGGGGGAGGAACTCTGATCAAATCATAATACTCAGTCTCCCTTTGCGAGTTATCAGGTGTATAAAATAAATAAAGCCAAAATCCATATTCGCAAATATTAGGATGCATTTTAACCTGTCACGTCCCGAGCTATTTCGCACCTCCAACACCCCCAATCCCGAGGTATTTTCGAAAAATTTTTTGGGGGGGCTAAAACCTCCACTTTTGGTGAGAAACATCGAAATTTCATAGAGAAATCGCTCACCTGAGGTTTAAAATACTCGATACAGGTAGCAGTACCTCCTTGCCTTTGGGTTTTCTAACAGGCTGGCACCAAAGAAAACGGGTTCTGTGGGAGGGTAACTACTTCACACCACTCATAAACGGTATTTATTTATTTACTTGGTACGACTTTACATGAGTACAAGAGTATATTGGTTTTCAAACAGTAATATAGGCATTATAAGCATTGTTTCACTCACTAACTCATCACCATACCTGACCTTCTTTTGCTACATTACCTGATCATCATTTCTGACTGTTTCTTCCTCTAATGCTATGTAAACTTTGTCCTCCACATTGTCATCTGTTGTGGAATCACTCTGGCCCTGAATGTCTTTATTGGCCAGGTCACTGGTAACAGGTGAATTGCTGAGACAATGGGATGGGGGGGTGAGGGGGATGTTATGCAGTGTAAGGCATTGTCCCTGCTTGGCATCTTGAAGAGGAATAGAGGAAGGTGTCCCGTGTACAGGTAACTCGCACGGAACACGATCTCACGGAATGCGCTCGCAATTATACACGGTAAGGGCTGGGATACATATTAGACAACGTAAGATTAAAAAACCATTATGAAAACTACAAATTAACGCAGGAGAGGCCTTTGAAAGATCAAATCCTCGAACGTCACCGCAGCGCACGGTTTGTTTTGATTACGTGACGATCTAGGTGGGAAATTATTCAGTGAGTGAGACATTCCCGAGTACAGTGGCACAGTATTTGTAAGTTAAATATTTACAGTACTGTACTGTTCCGGTAAGTTTATGTGCAACTTAAAGTACTATTAAATAACGTTAAAGCAAGAAATAAAGTCTTATAACCAGTTTACCTGATAGGCGTCAGAATATTGCCTTTTTTATTTGTTCGTTTTTTCCACAGTGCTGTTCAGTATTTGTAAGTTAAATATTTACTGTTCTCGTATGTACTGTACTTGTAAGCACTTAAATAAAGTTAAATCATTAAATAAAGCCTTGTAACCAGATAACCCGAATTATATGATTACCCAGGATCGGCGTCGGAATATTGCCTTTTTTGTTTGTTCGTTAAACTCTTACTGTACTGCTTTTCTACAGTACTGTATTTGTAAGTTAAATATTTACTGTTCTGGTATGTACTTGTAAGCAATTAAAGCATTAAATAAAGCCTTGTAACCAGTTAACCTGATTTATATGATTACCCATGATCGGCGTCGGAATATTGCCTTTTTTTTGTTTGTTCGTTAAAGACTTATAATAAGAGAAAAATACATTTTTGTCTTGGTATCTTTACCTATTTGCTCAGGTTTGCTGTAATGGTTTGCAACTTATAGAAAACTGTGAAAACTTTCGGGAAGTGAACGAAAATCTGGGACATGACCTTGACTTCACCGTCTCACGTATCAACAGTATCATCTGTCAGTTCACCACCGGCTATCGTGATGAGTGAATGTACGATTTTTTCGCTCGTGGCCATGCCTAACCACACATAGTTACACCCATTATCTCGACCCAGACAGAAAATACAACCTTTTTCCTCCCTTGCAAAACACAAACAACCACCCTGTTTACGAGACAGCAATATATATTGCGAAAATAACAAGGTAAAATGATAAAGATGAACGTAAAATGATTGAGAAAGATGAACATGTTATGATGGAAGAAATACGTTTTCCCCGTCTGTAAACGTATTTATTTCTGCTTTGTATCTGTATTCGTAATAATTAGACTTATTGTTAGTTCTGAAACTGCATTACGATTCTATTTTTAGCCATTCTCGTGGTGTGGGAGCTGGAAGTTGTGACACAACTTCCTTATTGCTAATCGGACTGACCCTCCACTTTATTCTCCCGTGGTAGAGTCTAGCCTTGCAGGACGTGCAGTTTTCTCATTTAGGACTGATAATTCAACTCTTTCTCTCCCTTTTCCAAGCATGGGCACAACGATAACGTAAAAAATAACTCGAAACCACCATAAACATATATCAAAAAGGTGAAAATGTATTCATAACATTTTTTTTTTTCCAGCCATTCCTAACAGATTATGTACTGAAATCATTCGATATCACAGTACTGCATTTCTAAGTTAAATATGTACTGTTCTGGTATGTACTTGTAAGTTAAAGCACTGGTACCAGTTAACCTAATTTATTACCTATGATCGGCGTCGGAATGTTTCCTTGTGTTTACGTACAGTATTTGTGTGTTGAAGTTTTGCTCAGGAGTACTGTATTTGTGAGTTATAACATTAAATAAACCTAACCACTTAAAGTGCTTTCTAGTGACAGATAACAGCAAAACAACACATTTGGGGGGTCTAGGGAGCAAAATACGGAGTAGTTTAAATATACGCGATTTCGCACCTAACACGGCACGGTAGGAACGAAACCCTCGTGTTCCGTGCGAGTTATCTGTATACGTACGAAAAATCACGCGTGAAAATTGAAAATTGTGCAAATTAGGGACCTTGCAATTGCACGACGTACCAGTATGTCGTCGGAACTGGCAAATGCAAAATGTTACAACGTACCCATACGTCGAAGGGACGCAGTGGGTTAAAGACTGGATATTACAGACAGTGGGAAAGATGACCTGAGAAAGAAGGTTCCAGAGTTGACCCCTTGCATACAGGAAAGACTGAGATCATTGGCTGACTCGCTTGTTTAGTATACGAGCATAAGGGTGTATTGCTGGGTGAATGCTGCGTGCCAGCCTTGGTGGAAGAAGAAAGCAAACAAGCAGGTTCAGAAGAAATGACTACAGTAGGAGAGAGAGAGAGAGACAGAGACAGACAGACAGACAGACAGACAGAAAAAAAGGAATTATGCAACATTACCATGGAGCGAGAGAGAGAGAGAGAGAGAGAGAGAGAGAGAGAGAGGCTGAAGGGAATTAGTGACTGGGGAAGAGTTGGTAAGATGAACAATTCTCGGTTCTACACTGCATAGATGTGATGAATGTGGTATCCCCAACACACAGGTAAGAGCTGTACTCTATGCATAGGGCAAATGGTCCCTGAATAAGTCAGCAACTGCATTAGGTTAAAGAGAGACTGGAATCATTTAACACATCTAATCTCTGTGAAGCTATTTTTGCAAGATATTTTTCATATGGTCTTTCCAACAGACATCATAGGAAAAAGAGACAACAAAACGATATGAGATGAAAGCCTGTGTTATGTGCTATTGAAGTTAGGGGACAGTTGTGTGAAAGATTGTGCTCAGTTGAATGATGAAGGATGTGAGTGTCTTAAGGTATTTCAGACCATAAGTTTTCTTTTATCCAAATCAGAAATAAACAAAAGAAACCAGAAAATGAGGGTGTCAAAACCTCATCCTGTGACTGTTGCAGCGGCTGTTAAGATGGAAGCTGTGAGATTCAAGTGGAAAGTTAAAGTCTTCAACATATAAGTAGACGGGGCTAGGCTAGATGTACAAACTAAAATATTATTGATGAATAGGAGAAGATACTAGGTAAAAGGACAGAACCCCGAGGAACGCCACTGCTTCCAGCATTAGAAGAACAATGGTCATCCACAAAAACAGCTACAGAACGACAGAAGAGGAAACTTGAAATGAAGGCTCAAAGAGATGGAGAGAAACAGTAGGAGGGCAGTTTAGATATCAGAGATTTGTGCCAAACTCAGTGGAAAACAATTAAGATGTCTAGCACAACAACCAAAATTAAAAAAAGAAAGTGGATGACCAATAATCTGAATGGAATGTTAACAGATCACAAGTGGAGTGTCCCAGATAGAACCCATACTGCAGTCAGAAAAAAGGTATGAAAGGAGACAGTTGAAAAACTTGATGCTGAGCACAGATTCTGACTTTAAAAATACAGGGGATGAAAGCAATGGGATTGATACAGTATATAGATGAGTAGGAGCAGTCACCATCCTCAGGGACAGACTAATATGACAGCAGTTTTCCAGCACGAAGGAAAGGCACAGGTTGACAGGTAATGAGAAAAGTCTACTTAAGCCAAGTGCTACAGTAGCATTGAAGCCCGGCTGCTGAAAACAAAAACAACAGGAGGGGCTCCATTAGGTTTATTAACCCATTAGTGCCCAGAGTTCCTGTGCGAGGGAGTCTGCTGGAAGGGTACTGAGTGTACCGCCCTCCACCTATCGGCTCATAGTCATGAAGCTCATAGGTCCCTACCTGGGGGTTCCCTTCTTTATTAGATTTTGAAAATGCCCACTTTCCTCCTTTATAGAGAACACTGGGTGCCAATGAGTTAAAGGAACTGATAGATTTGCCAGTGTTTAACCCATTAGTGCCCAGAGTTCCTGTGCGAGGGTGTTTGCCGGAACGGTACTAAGCGCACTGCCCTCTGCCTATCAGCTCATAGTCGTGAAGCTCATGGGTCCCTATCAGGGGGTTCCCTTCTTTATTAAATTTTGAAAATGCTCACTTCCGTCCTTTACAGAAGACACTGGGTGCCAATGGGCTAATGATATTAGTACCCAGGGCAGAAAGATCGTCCTGTAAATTAATATTACTGACAGTCATAAGCAGGCCGTAGGGGTTGGAGAGGGAGATTAGGATGGGAATCGTCTAAAGCAGAAATAGAAGACAGTCTGATTGAAGAGTTCCTCATTATCTGTGGAAGAAACATCTACAGACTCATCTGAGTGGAATGAAGGAGGAAGAGAAGTAAAGATATTGAAGAAATTTTTAGTCATGTATGAAAACTGATTTAGAAGAATCTGAATAGGAAAGTTCAAAGAATTTAGAATAAAGTAAGCTGCTTTTGGCAAGACAAAGAACAGCCTTAGCTCTATTCCAGGTGGGAATGCAGATATCAGATGATTCGGGATCAGGTTAGTGTCGGTATCATTTTAAAACAACCTTGCTGTAGAATTAGAGCAAGCGTCATCAAACCAAGGTTTACTTACCATTAGTTAGGGGATAAAAGATGGAAATGCATGGTCCATGTCCGAAAGGATAACCTAAATGCGTAAAGAACACTCATATGGCTGTCACCCATGGAAGCAATAATCATTCCAGGGGAAGTAAACAAAATACAGCCCTTGGACCTACAGACAACACCTCTTAGAAAGGTCCACAGAGCTTACTGAAATGACAGAATAGGTCACTGAAATCAGGTTGATAACTGAGGTGCAAAACGTTAAAAGAAAAAAAAAGAAGAAGACTGAATAAGCAAATGGATTAATTGTAGGAAAGAGATCAGACATGTTGGAACTCTCAGGGATGAGGGTAAGGGCCTGTGTAAACTGCTCCAGGTCTTTTTGATTAGAAAAGATGTAGATTGGTTCACCAGTTGGATCAATAAATGGAAAGCAGAGCCAAATATAGTGGTGAAGATTCAAATCACCAAAATTGGAATATTTAAAGAAGGGAGAACTGGAAGGTGTGTGTTCCAGTTTTGAAGTAAAATAGCTAAAGAATTAAGGACATCAGTAGAATTAGAGATGTGTAAAAACACACAGATACATTTATTCAGAGACTGACAGGATACCGAAGCCAGAGTGAAGACTTTGGGAATATGACAAGAAGTTAAGTTGCTTTGTATGCAAATGCAACAGTCACCTGGTATTGAAATAAATATAAAGTAGGGCACAAAATATAGGGCTCCTGTCAGCTGCCTAAGTTAAGTGAGTTTCAGTTAGAAAAAGGAAATAAAGTTTTGAGAAAGTGAGATGGTGTTCAACAGAGAGGGAGTTAGGGGAAATGCCATGATCGCTGCAAAAACTAATAGAATGGGAGTAAGACAACAGTCCTGGATGTTTTATTTGTTCTCAACTGGCCGTCAACACGAGGGTGTCGAAGTTGGGTATAGTTCACCAGCTTCCCCTTCCCCTGCTGGAGACTCCAAGGGTAGTTGTAGGCTTAACATTATGTAAAAAAAAAAAAAAAAAAAGAAAAGGTGTGCTGTGTAACTTGCAAGTACTGTAATTTCTTGATTATCCGGATGATCATTAGCCTACCCGCACAATTCATTAACTGGACGCTGTGATCGGGCTGTTCCAAACCATTATTCATACACTGTTTCCCACTATCCGGACAAAATGCTTGTATCTGTTTGGAAATTATGGTTGTGCAATAAACTTTCGCCCTGACAGGTGGGAATGGCCCGGTGGCGCCGCCATGTCTGGCTGGTTATTTTAACCTACGTCTGCCAGAGACCCCCACCCACTCACTCAGTATCAGTTCCTGTGTTGCAATGTAACAGTTGTTATAGCAGAACACGTGGTGGTTTTTGTGGTTGTTTCCTAAATGCTTCTGGCCTTGGTATTCCTTGCATGCCTCTTCATAGAGTGTGTGATGATGGTCCCTTCACCAGGGAAAAGGAAGAGTGTAGTGCTGACTCGTTAAAAGTGGGAGATCCAGGGTAAGTTTGATGTGGGATGGTCGAACTGTGAGTGTTGACGTTGATTTTACTCCAGCTTACTGCACTGTACCATGAATTACTCTATTTTACCATGATTTTATACCGTTATACCATTCTGTTTTTTGTGCCCACTGCATTTCTAGGTCTGCTTGACCAGATAGTGTTAAACAACAGGAACAACTGTTGTATGATGTACTATAATGGCCTTTTACAGTAGCTTTCAAAGTTATGTACGAAAGGGGGCCAAGGGAGAAGTCCACTATCCAGATGAAGCCACTCCCCAGACATGCCTTTGGCTCTATTAAGTCGGATAATCGAGGGATGACTGTAGTTTGGTGTCGACAGGGTTTTCTAAAGGACAATAACATGACATTTCCCTATTACTGGAACACTGAAAACGATCAGTAATGGAAGATGGTCAGGTGCTGGATCTTCAAAGCTACTGAAACTGGACCCTCAGCACTCCCTGTCACCAGCTTTCCATCCATCTTGGGAGGGCCAACCTGCTAATCTCCTTGAAACAGGAATAAGGTTCCTACATGAGAGGAAACTGCCACTTAATGCACATACTTGAATGCATGATCCATCAAGGAAGATAGCTCCGAAATGGAGCTCTAGTGATAATATAAGGACCCTTTCCAGGTTCTGACTGTATTCCCCTTTTGGTATAGAGGACAGAGATAACAAGAAGTAGCTTATATTACCTTAGTTTATCTTTTCATACGTTAAAGCACCCTACTCTGCTGTACACTGTCCTTCCCTGAAATAAATATCTTAACAGAAACTTCATCCTGCGGCTCAGCTCTTTCGCTGACGTTGGTACAATCTGGCATTATGCTTTTTCCTAATGATTTTGTTCATCTGAGAGAAAATGAGCAATCAAAGAGTTAAATTTTCTCCGTTCACTCTTTTGCTCCTATACATATACTTAGTATATTATAAAGAATAACACCAGACGATATTTTTACCCAATAAATAATAGAAGTCACCGGATTATCCATACTTGGTATGTGTATACTGTCGTAGCAGGGCGGGCAGCTCTATTATACATGTCCCAGCTGTGTTTTTACCTGTTCTGAACGACAGCCGATCCGTAGGGCTGAGGAACATCAACTTTTGTTGCTGGAACCTTATCCATTAAGCTAACTGAAGAATTCATCTTACCTTTCCATCACTCTCGTATCGCAAGAGTGACCTAGCAGACTGGATCAGCCGCTGACGAAGGGAGGATGTGGATGATGGCGGGAAGGGTCTGGAGGGGGGCACCCGGTGAGGCGGTACGGTGGTAGTGCCGAGAGCGATGGAAGGAGAGGAGACACTCTGAAGTTCATCCTGTATTTCCTTCTTCATCTCTGACAATGTGTCATCCTCGTCCTCCTCCTGAACATGGCCATTCAGTTGTTTGATGTCGTTTATTTCTGGCCATCAGAAAAAGCAGGTATTTAGCTCGTAATCTCGTTACCTTACGAGGTTTTTAGTACCTCTTCCTGAGCCACAAATTTTGCATATCTTACTTTACTTTTCTCATATATCATCATCATCATCATCATCATCATCATCATCTTCATCGTAAAGCTCATCATGACCATTGTTTCCACCTAGGGATTGGGTGAGGCAGAGCCCAGAAGGTAAGGAAAGAGATAACATGACAAAGAGATCACTATCAACAGCATAATACCCTGTGAAATGGGCCAGAGACACATCTACTAATAATTCATAGCTTTTTTAATATAACACACATTGCCTACGTACCATAAAAAGAGAATATTAATGAGAAAATATGCAGAATCAACTCTGTAAGGCAGAAATATTAGAGAATTTTCTAAGGTGGCCAGAATGAGGGCCTATGTCTTCATTTTTTGCCCTCCCTTCTTTCCACTGTCCTTACCCTCATGCTTCTGGTGTTCTTCCCCGTCCAAGAGAGACGTTGCCAGCTGAGCGTTGACTAGACTGTGGTAGAGACCGTCCTTAGCCATCAGCTCGTCGTGGGTTCCCTCCTGTCCACAAACATCTTGTTAGCACACGAGGTAGTATTAGATTCTGTCCAAACGATTAATTATATCCATCATAACTTTTTTTTTCATTAAAAAACTTTTTATATCTCAAAATTTCACCACCATCAGCATTACCAACATCATCACCACCACCACAACCACGATCATCACAGGAGAAGAAACCTATTAAAACCTCGGCAAGGAAAGTTGGCACTATATTCCCTGCGTGTCACAAAAGACAGCTAGAATTGCTGAGAGCATTCAATTGGAAACCTCTCATCTAGGTTCCTATTTCTAGAGGTCTTAGGCATATGACAGTGGTGCATAATATTTTCTACTTCATCTGAACCAAGGAAACTGAATTAAACCACCCCCATGTCCACAGCAACCAACCTATGGCTCTGATCTTCACAGGGCAGACTAGCTCCGTCCTGCTCAACCACCCACCACTTCTTAACCTGTACTCGTCTCCACCCATCTTATGCATATCTACCTCAACATCGAACTTTAGCAAGGAATCGGTGGCTTACATCTTTCCACAGCCACGACCACGCCTCATATAATGCCCGTCATCACAGGGTGTACTCATTCCACACTGCCCCACCATCGTCTTAGTCTAGCCCACTTATTTCTTTGTGTTCAGCCTACACAGCATTTGCTCCCCTGCACCTTATCAGCCTACCTACAACCCCCATCTTTACAGGATATACTTTTGCCAACATGCCCCATCACCAAACTTTCCAAGCTCATCCCGCCCACTCGTCGCCTCTCATCCCACCCACTTCCACTTTGATTTAATGAAAATCTACAACAGGCCGACTCATGCCTATTTTCACAGGATATACTTCCCTTACAACGCACCATTATCCATCCACTGAGCTCTATAGTATGGAGAGGCTTTCTCATGGGCAGCACCGCGTAGTTCGTGTAACCGCCGCCAGGGGCCTAGGGCGAAGCTAATGTTGTTGATGAACTACACCCGACGCCCACGCCTTTCGAAATCAGGTGATGAATTCGGAAAATATAGTGCTATGGTCTACTGCTTGGCTTACGTAAACAACAGCAAAACAGAAACAGCAAGCTAAGAACAGTGATCCATTTGTGTCACCCCGGTGGAGGTGGCGAATGCGGGTGTTTCAGTGTGGCGGCCAAAGTTACACGCTCGCTTCGGAGAAAGCCTCGCCATATTATAGAGCTCAGTGGTGGTCCCAGCCCACTCCATATTCTATACACCACCCAGTCCTTAATGGACTGTTCTGATTTATCTTAACACTATTGCACCGATAGGGTATTCCGAGATATGACTTGAAAATCTGAGTCGATGGGTTAGACCTCATGATATCTTGAAGGACCTGAAGACCTGAACTTTGATGTGCACAGCACATACCTCCACAATCTTGCCTTGGTCGAATGCCACAATCTTATCAGCAGTCTGGATAGTGGAGAGTCGATGAGCTACAACCACGGTGCTCCGTCCCTGACTCATCTGAAGAAACACAAATTCTGTACAGTTTACAGTGTTGTTAACAACACTTTATAGTAGGCTAACAGGGTTAATAATAATAATAATAATAATAATAATAAAGCCTATTAATGCCTATCTACTGCATGGCGGCCATTAAGGCATATATTCAGTTTTTGTTCAAGCCTTTTCCTCCTCCAGCATTCGATGCAGAATTGTCGATTTTTCAGTCTATATCCCTATTTCAATTTATACAAGAACAGATTTGGGTCAAGAAGACTGAACCCAAAGGAACTGGTACTGAAGTACAGCAGGCCTTAACTGACCTTGTCGAGGGCGTGCTGCACCAACGCCTCGCTTTGGTTGTCCAGAGCAGAGGTGGCCTCGTCCAGCAGTAAAATGCGAGGCTGACGCACCAAAGCACGAGCGATGGCGATGCGCTGTTTCTGACCGCCAGAAAGCTGGGCGCCACGCTCGCCAACCTCAGTTTCATATTGCTGCACAGAAACCAATATTCACGTTACTTATCAACTGACTATGAGAAAAGATGATGTCTGATAACTTATTTTTGTCTTGGTCAATATACAATAAATAGGATATATGCTCACATTTTATCTATTTATTGACATCTCTCGCTCCTCCATAATGTGTATTGTGTACCAAATCTTTCCATCCTACTCATGTTCTCTGCTTGGTTTCACTGCCATGAGCAACAACTGTGTGAAACGGCTATCCTAGAGATGTCCAGTCTTGAACACATTCCAATTTTTTTTTTTTTTTTTTTTAGCAGAAAGAACTACCAGTGTCTGCTAAACACAACTTTCGTCTCTCTTATGTGATCTTTAAGCTTACATTCAGACTCACCCTGTTAATTAATGCAATCATTAGCATTAGTTCCTTCCTGATACACTGGAAAGTACTATGTCTCTTGGTCGGACATATCTCTTTAATGCTGTTTTGTAGCTATCCGGATATCCTAACTGTGCGGTCTCTATAAATGTTTTCAGTAATTTGATATAAATTCTTCGAATTCCTCTTATCACAGCGGGTTTTTCAAACGAATCTTATATTTTCTCCTATTCAATAAAAGCCCTACACATAATATGAAGCTTTCTTAATAAGCTGATTAATGATTCGGATATGGTATAGTGTTGGGTAATCGCTGTGATTTTCTTTTTTTGGGGGGGGTGAGGGGAGGGGGGTTTGCACCTAGTTATTGCTTATCATATTTCTTGGGATTTGTAAACATTTTTTACAAAACAGTGAAAAGGCTTAGAGAAGAGCCGACATCCACATAGTCTTTTTTTTTTTTTTCCATAGTATGATATACGACCTTTTCCGTTATTTGGATACTGTCTTGATTTCTAATCATTCGTAGTTAGTTTTATTATTTTGTTGAGAGCAAACTCATCTAAATTTTTAATATGACTGCTGGTGAGACCTTCATCACATCCTGCATTACCCTCTTCATTTCTTTCATTTATTTCTTACTTCTAATATAGTGCTGGGAAACTTTATGTTCACAAAAAAATTAGTTTTCTCTATCCTGAACTAACTCTTTGAACATGGTACCCTGTTGCTATTGTAAAGCTTTACACTTATGTTTTTTTTTTTTCCCCGTAATCTAAAGAACTGCTTATAGTGACATATACAGTAAGTTGTTGAGGTCTGTACTAACCTTTGGGAGCTTCATGATAAAGCTGTGAGCATTGGCCTCCTTGGCAGCAGCCTGGATATCATCGGTAGAGACGCCTTCTCGGCCGTAACGGATGTTCTCAGCTATTGTGGTGGCAAACAGCACCGGCTCCTGTCCCACCACTCCTATCTGTTCCCTCAGCCACCCCAGGTTCAGATCCCGAATATCAGTACCATCCAGTAACACCTGTCAGGTCACCGTTCAGAAGCCAAAGACCGTATTCGCATCAGCTTAGATTTTTTTTTTTTTAATACTGTACCTTAAATCTCGTTGATAAGTTCATGTATGCCAGTATAATACCGCCTGAGATTATGTACAATAGTACTGTATAAAATATCGACATGGAATATGCAAAAATAAACTAGTAAAGAAAAGGTGCTGAGCAGCTTCCATAAATGATGTGAATACAACCCCAGCGCAGAAAAAAATAAATAAATTTGATTACTTAAAATGACTGTAAGAGGCATTTACTTTGCCCTAAATATAAATAACCCATCATTACAAGAAGATAATCTTTCCAAAGTGTTCATACTGACGCGGCAATCTTTAACTGTAACTAAGTGGAGGTCACGTTTTCCCTAACTGCGAATTGGTCTTTTCATACTTTTATGACCGTATAATAAGGGAAGCATGGTAGCATCATATAAAATAATTTATTGGGAGGTTTTGCATTTCGACACTAATCAAACTTAAAAATGAATTATTTTTCGAGCGGTCATGGCAATACTTGTGCAGCGACAGAGATCATACTGATGGAAAGTAACTGGCTTGTGTTTATTTTGATCATATCACTGTGGAAGCCTGTAAATATTTTCAGATCTCATCCCTTTAACTGCCAATGACGCACTTATACATTGTGTTTAGGCTTAATGCATACTGCCTCACATAAATGAAGAAAATTCTAGCATTCTAAAGTTTTAATGAGATGCTTTTCAACTTTTCGCATACTAGAACTTCCTTCAGGTTAACCAAATCATGTTGTTGTATATCAAGTAAAAATAATACACCGACAGAATGTGATAAGAGTTAATTAATTTGAGAGGGAGATCTCTGGCAGGTGATGAGCAACTGGTTAAAGAAGTAATCTTATTTGAAAGGGAATGAGTTCCATCTCTGGGTGAAACCAAGAACAGTATTATGATTTGAATTTTGTTAAAACAGACGTAAAGGTCTAACACAAGATCTAGTGGCGTAATAAAAACAGACCCACCAATATCACTGTACTGTTTCTGAATGAGTTCGAGAATGCATTCAGTATGGACGGTGAGTATTAGCGTCGAGGTGATGGCATGTGAAGTTTATTAACACGTAGGGTGACTGTTAAGTCTTAAGCAACGGGATTTCAAATCTGTGCTCCAAGTAGGACATTTAAAAATGGGGAAGAAAAATTTTTTGGATTAATACCTGCCGACCGCACGAGGGTCATATATGTGGACAGTCAATTTTGTGCTTAGTCTCTATTACATCTAGGCGGCCAGTGATGCTGCTGGGTAAAGAGGGAGAAGAGAAATCAAATCAATATTGTATACTGTACAGTGCCAGCGTCGGGGTCATAGAAGCGTTGCATGAGCTGGACACAGGTGGACTTGCCGCACCCAGACGACCCCACCAGCGCCACCGTCTGACCCGGCTGCACCTGCAGACTGGCACCACGCAGCACTGGCACGTCAGGCCGGGACGGATAGTTAAAGTGCACGTCACGCAGCTCTGGAATAAGAATGCTTACCACTGTGGGATGGTGTTCTTGATGACATGGGAATCTTCATTATACGAGCACCTATATTTCTGCAATTAGCTTGCATTTTACATCCCCTCCCTTGTATTGTATTTATATAAATTTGGTTTCGACAGACTTTACGTCAGCAACGTACAAGAAAATACAGAGAGGTAATGACCAGAATTAATCGCTTAGGAAAAGGTGCCACGGAATCTCCAGAGTCACTCAAAACACGATCCTAATGCCGATAGACTGAACGAGCCATTAAGCAAGAAAATCATTTTTTACAAAGTCACAGTCTTTCCTTAGAATACGACGCACAACAAAGTTACGTTCATGTCTCCATTTGTAGTGCAGGTGAACAGACACTTTTAGGAAACAAACCTTGTTCAAGAGCATGACCTGCCAGTAATCGAATTTGGATTTTTTTTTTTTCATTGCGGGTTAGATTTCCTAATTACTGCACCAATGCCTCACCTGTTCTAAGACAGTTCATCCCCATACATTTTGTCATTGAACATACAGCCAACGGGCAACAACATACCGGGAAATTTGCAACTTATCATTTTCGCTACTGGAACACTGCGTCACTGTTATTTAAAAAATAATAAATAAATAAATAAGGCTGGTTATAGCTACAGTCTGAATGCGTACTGAATAAAACTGAAAAAAGACAGAAGAGCATGTTCTGAAAGTCCCATCACCAGTTCAGTGACGCACATTAATAACGTCATCCAGGCAGTTTTAGTCGTGAAACCTAAATTACTTGCTGATCATTCTCCCCAGAGCCATACTGAAAGAACAGCAAACTAATCCCAAGTGTACTTTGTTGTTCTGGAACTGAAAGCCAAATTTTTGTAGGTACAGGAAGTACGTTATTTTGGACATATCGCCAATATATTACACCGGAGGTAGGTGGCAGATGGCATTTTTGCCAATGATATAATGACGCTGCAGCACACACATCTTGTAATCGTGCTGGTTCCTGAGTAGATAGGGCAGCTGCCTTTATGTTTGATATAGTTTTCTGACTTTCCCGTAAAGAAACGTCATTGTGGTTATGTTCTCAGGTCGAAGAAATAGCCTTCAAATATTGATCAACTGCTGCTTGAGCATTAACCCTGTCAGTTCTTACTTCACACCACCAGTATTTCTGAAAGCCATCAGCATTTGGTTTATAAAATTAGTAGACATAGTTATCATCATCAGCCAGTCCCTTGACATCTCGCATGCACTTCAGAAAGAATGACACTATCATCATCTTTCACTGCGTCTGGGCAAACCCTGAACAACCAGTCAACTAACCAAACAACCGGTACAGACTACCAGATGTTTTATCATCCGAAGTCTCTCTCTCTCTCTCTCTCTCTCTCTCTCTCTCTCTCTCTCATTCTCTCTCTCTCTCTCTCTCTCTCTCTCTCTCTCTCTCTCTCTCTCTCTCTCTCTCTCTCTCTCTCTCTCTCTCTCTCTTCCTAATGTCTTTCAGTCTGTCGTCTTTGCAAATATTGCATACACTATTATCATGTAACGGTAGTAAAGTAATAATGACACTGCTTTGATATATGCTGGCAGGCCTCAAAGTCTGCAAGTAAAGTCTCCACATGTTTGAGGATGACGAGGATGTACTGTACACTGCAGCCACAATAAATTCCAACTTTTATATAAAATCCATGTTATGCCAAATGACATCACATTCCATGTTGAAGTGGTTAGAAAAGAATATATATAAAACACTGAAGACATCTTCGATGTTGTTTCTTTTGAGAGTCTAAAAACCAGATTTGTAGAATGCATGACCTGCGTCGCACCTTGAAACCGTCAAAGAGGGGTTTAGAAATGGCTGTGGTGGACAAAATAATGTGTACGACAGGCTGGGTAGTAATATTTACGCTGTGGAAATGGGTGTTGAATTAATTGTCCGAATGCTTTAAACACTTAATTTGAATCATCCTCCAAGACGGAAAGTGTTGGTGGTGGTGGCCGTACGGGAAGAGTATTGATTTTTTGTGCAAGAAAGAAGGAACCAAAAGCCAGCAGCCCGCAAGACTGTTCCCTCCAAGAAAAAAAACAATAAACAAGATAGCAGAGAGCCAAATTCAAGACCCGTTCATTTCGAGATGCCTGGACACACTGCGTTTCAAAGACTGGAGATCATAGGCAGTAGGAAATACAGACAGAGGGAGACGGTTCCAGAGCTGACCAGTTGCATACATGAATGACTGGGAGGAACGGTTAACTTTTGCATTAGAGAGTTGGACAGAAAAGAGATCAGAGTTTGTTGCTAGATGGGCGCTACATGCCTGCCGTAGTGGTGGAGGGATGCAAGCAGACAGTTCAGAAGAGCAGTGACAATTGAAGTAGTGACAGAAAAAGAGATGAGCATGCAACAGTGCGGCGAAGAGACAGCTGTTGGAGGGAGCCAGTAAGAGGAGGAGAGTTAATGAGTCGAAAAGCCTTTGACTCCACCTTGTTGAGAAAAGCTGTATGCGGGGAACCTCCCCACATATGAGAGTTGTACTCTACACAGAAGTGAATAAAACCCACGTAGCCATAAAGTCAGCAACTGTGCAGGGGTAAAGAAGGTACGGAGTCGGCTTAGCACACCTAATCTCTTGGAAGCAGATTTTACGTGAAGTAATATGATCTTCCAAGATAAATCCCGAGCTAATGGGTATGATGAGCTGGGATTATGGTCTGGGTATGAACTGGGGCATGTGAGCTCACCCTTAGGATATAAGAGCTGTAGCGTCAATGGTTACATTGCAGTGAGGGTTTATTTCCAAGTTTTCTCCAACAGGACAAGCTCACATTCTTCTCCGTTTCCTGGTACTGCGGTGAAGAATGGGGGAAGAGGGGGAGGAAGGTAGAAGGAGAGGAGGAAGAAAGGGAGAGGGGGAAAGAGGGGGAAAGAAGGGGGGATCCATCCAGCAAGCACTCTTCCCATGGCAGTTTTTTGTTTGTTTGTTTGTCCACACGATATCTCCAAAAGTTCTCAATGAATATCAATGAAATATTGTGGAAGGGTGGGCCATAGGCCAAGAAAGAATTTATTCAATTTGAGGGCGGATCCAGACCCGGATCCTATGTATCCCGCACAATATCTCCAAAGTTCTCAATGAATTTCGATAAAATTTTGTGGAAGAGTGGGCCTTGGGTCAAGGAACGACTGATAAAATTTTGGGGCTGATCTGGATCCTACATATTCAACACAATGGCTCCACGGATTTGGATCTGGTTCCTTTTTAATGGTAATGGCATTGGCAGAGGTATGTGCTCTCTGTCTGCTTTCTAGTTTGACAGAAATGCATAGTTGGCAACTGCTGTGTCGTGAATGCGACGCTGCCACATAATAGGGTGGATGGGGGAGGGTGGATCTCCACTCCTGGCCGCAATTGTACTCGGCTCTGAAGAGCCGAGCGTTGGACATGGTCCGCTGAGGTCCAGGAACCGGGAGATGCAACTGGTCGAGCACTTGGAAGGTGACCACAGTCGTCGCCAGATTGTGCACTGGGAGATGACGTCGCCACGGGCTTGTGCACTAAGGCTGGGCTGTTGGTACACTGCCAACGTTTGTCCCTCTTCACACCTCTACAGCACAGTATGTCATGCTTCATAGACGTATCCTGCCGCCATGCCAGTAATGAGCTAACCCAACTGTACAGAATTCCTTTTCCCTTCCAGCAGGGTTATTTTTATTTAGTATTTTAGTTACAACTAATTTTAAATATAATTTCCTCAGTTCAGTTGTATTGGTCTGGGATCGATACAAGCAGGAAATAAAGTGCTCTGATTTTATGGCTTGTTAGTAGAAACATGGAATGTAGTTGGCTGATATCAAAGACACTGAGATCATATACCCTTATCCACTTCATTTATACAAGTACTGTAATTAATTTTTGCCTAGCCCTTAACGATTCCACCAAACCTGATTAAGTTAGATCATCCATCCTTCCATCATCCAGTCCTATGCCTCCCCGTGAGGAGGGTAGGAGCCCAGGGCCAGGCAAATTGGTCCTGACATTGAAGATGAGAGTGACCAGCCTCACTCATCCATGAGTGGCATTACGTGAGCAGTAAACCTCAACCACCCCTTGGCTATAAATCTACACAGACTTCATCCGATTGGAGCACCTTAATTACCCACTAAACCACCAGGCCCCATAATTTGGTGATATGGTTACCACCCAGTATAGTAAATAGTTTCCTGGTGTACAGGAAACTATTTGGCTTGTCAGTGCAGAGTCACCCATAGCCAGAAGGAAGAGGAAGGAATGAAGGAAAGAAAGACCGAACAGGGAGTGTAAAGTCACCCATATGCAGAAGGAAGAGGAAAGAATGAAGGAAAAAAAGACAAAAGAGGAAGGAGGGAAGAGAGGAAAGGGCAGACACCCAAAGCAGCACTACATCGAGTGAGTGGATGGTGAGCGCCCCCACCTACTACCATTCAATTAGATCAAAACAGTTATTTTGTCAAGCGACCTTTCCCTTTGAACTCTCCGTGTGACTTGACATTTGACCGATCGTTCTCAAAACTATATCTCTTTATCCACAAATTTCAGTCTCCTTCAGATAAGACCTGTATAAGTTAACTTTGCCATGGGAAGCAAAAATTTGGCCTATTCTTTTCAAAAACAACATACCAGAATCGGGGGACCTTAGCTCATCCACTAAGTTTGATCCATATCAGATCAAAACAGCTTCAGTTATTTTATTCCCACACAGACACTGAAGTCAAACTTAGGTCTTCTCAGTAAGTTTGACCTCTGACTGGTTGTTCTTGCCAGACTCTTAACCCTTGCACCAGGTTTGGCACAAGTCACATCAAAAGTGAGTTGATTTAGCTCTGTGGCCTTGGACTTTGGCTCTTCCGAAAAACTTTGACCCTTTAATGGGTGTTCTCAAAATCATATCCTATTATTATTGTCCTGTCTTCGACCATTCCACAAAACTTGGTCTAAATCTGACAAAACTCTATAAATTGACCCTGCCCTGAGACCTTGACCTCTGACTTAATCTCATGCACAATAATTTTGCTCCTCAGCTGAACCTCAACCCTTCCACCAAGTTTGTTCTTTGTTTAAAATCGTGTAGGCTTCTCGTAAACGCCAAATAATAAGTAGTGGGCTTACTTTTGAACATCGCCCCCAGCACCACGATAGAACAAATTCGTGTACACCCCTAGCCTCACCTATAGTTCCCTTGATGGTGTCTGGTTTGTCTCCTTCTGTGCTAGTGGGATCTATGGCTGAGCGGCGTTCCACAATGCTGAAGATGGTGGCAGCGGCAGCCCTGGCGGTGGTCATGGCTTCAGCATACGGTGCAGACTGTCCCACATTCATGGCGCCCATCAGCACACAGAAGAACACCTGCCCGGGAAAATCATTAAATATGTAATAGGCGTCCACACTGAAAGTGTGGAACGTGTTCAAGCGAGCGAGCAAGCAAGTCAGGCAGTGCTGATTATTGTCTTATGTCGCTCATCATCTTCCTCTAATTTCCTGACCTGAAAATACCAAAAAAAAATTATTAGATTACACCAAAAGTATTCCTTCACACTTCCTAAAACCAATACTCCTCTTGTATTTATTTTAGGTCTGGGGCCGAACAGAAGATATTAAGAGCTTTGAAAAGGCAAAATCTGGTTGCTCTCACCAATCGTCGGAAAATACTACTGCGCAACTCACGCAACCTTAGGCCGTTGCTTCTTGCGCAGCCGGCTGTTACACTAATCTGCCTTATAAAAAATCGTTTCCTCGATTTACGGAAAAACTGCTGGGCATAACGGGTTGTCAATAAAATGAAAATAATTGAGGATTTTTGTGCGATTTCCAGGTTGGGGTCTATCTTTCTTGTAACTTCAAAATTGGCTGAGCTATCCAAAAAAGTTCGCTACTGTACTGCAGAGTTTTCCTCCCGACTCCTGCCTCCATTTCTTGCTGATGCGATAAATCTTTCGCTCGGGTACACATGTCGGGGGTCCAAACTGTGACTAAATTTGGTGTTCTCACTCCGCTTGCTCGAACAATAACTGCATTACACAGTTTTGTCTATTGATGTAGAATCACCTCCTCTGAAAAATATTCACCTCATGCGCTACGCTGCCACTAGTGTACACAGCCAATCATCAACATAAACGATCTCTGGGAGCGACCGGTTAGTGAATATTGAGAAAGTGAGCAGTGACATTCGAAAACCAATGATACAACCTTCAGGACCCAAGAAGCTTTTCAGGATTTTATATGATTCAAAAACATAAACATCCAAGTAGTAAAGTGATATTACTACCATCAACTGTACGAATATGCTTTGCCAAAGAGTCAGTTGGAATGAAAAGAAAGAGTGCAGCCTCATTGCACAAATTTCTTTTGTCACGAACACTCGGAATGTAAAGAAAATGGGTTACGACATCATGAAATTGCTAATGGTGAAGCAAACTAAAGGGAAAGCCTTCATACCACACACGTTTTTTTTTTTTTTTTTTGTCGTTTAGGACGAAGAGGTCTGCATTGGATATCTTGCTGACTAATTAATGACATACTCGGCTAGTAATAAGTCCAAGAACCAACAAAAAGTAATGACCAAATCAATGCCACCTCTAGGTTCTGGGTGCACGGTAGTCCCTCCTTACTTGGCTGCGACCCTGCCGCCACTTTTGCACTCAAGCCCTCATCCATAAACATACCTACTTGGATTCCTATGAAACTACACATCCAGTACAGATATACCGGTACTGCATATGCATGATGCTTTACCTCTTCTGTGAGAACACCATCAATTGTTTATCCAACTCAGATGAAAGCGGTTTCCTTTCTCTCACATTACCCAAGGCCAAAGCATTTTCTGCCCTCTCTCCGTCACTTATGACTTCATTCCATACCATATTATCTTATACTTAAATTTATTCAACCTGAGGTAGTTACTTAGCCGTCAGTAACTAATAGTGCCTTTTTGCAGTGTCTGCAAACATAACATAAATTCCATCTGACGGGCCATCACCTTCACCACTCTAACAATAATTATTATGTTGCAGTCATTACTATAACAACTACATGTACAAAAAAATGCCTGTATAAAAACTAAGACCTCACAACCATTGTTTATAATCGGTCAATCCAATGGAGTATTATATAATTTACTCTTACTTTGTTCAGACGATTTTATACAGCTTTGGGAAAGCGACCAGGTTGTAAAGGGTATCGTGAAGACTGTTTCTAACACCATCACAAAAAAAAAAAAAAAAAAAAAAAAACATAGTTGACATCGTCTGAAAGTAGCACGAATAAACTAAAAGAAAATGTTAACGGATGGATAAATTTAACCTCTTTAGTTCTGTGACTATTGTATTCTTCCTTTTTTCTCAGCTTTATGACACATATTCGTTATATTTTGAAAACTTTTTTTTTTTTTTTTTTACGAAAGATCTACAATACCGACTGGGCTAATGAATTCTGTAACCTTCACTTCATAGAAAACAAAGAACACCTATAATATCCGCACCCTCCATCACTCCAATACATTCCAGGTTTCCTTTTTTCAGACACACCATAAACGCATCCCAGATGCACATCACACGCACGCACCTGCGGGAGCGACAGAAATCTATGAAAGTGATAGTCTGACGCTCATAAAAGTTCTACGCTGCAGCTTGCCACATTTCTTTCTCTTTCTTTTTCTTTCTTTCTTTCTTATTTTTTTTATTTTTTTGCAATTAAGTGACTCAGTAAGCCACACAGTTATGAACAGGGATTAAATCTGGCCGCCTCTGAGGTTGCAGCAAAAATTTCATAAAGGATAAAATCACTTAAAGAATCCTTGAATAAAATATAAAATACCTTGTTAGACGGAAAGGATTTACCCAGCCACTCACCACAACCAGATCAGATGGGTCAAACGAGCGGTCTCCATCCGGTTTCCTGGACTCCAAAATCATTCCCATACCGTACCAGAAGGCAAGAGCGTAGGCGGCATAGATGACCAGCCACACCACACCCATGCCCAGCCCTTCTACCATGCCACGCTTCATGCCCGTACGTTTGGCATACACCAACTTAGTGTCGTATCTGTGGAAGAAGCAAGCTGTGCATGAGAGAATGTTTTGATTTCACGGGCAATGAGGATACGGTTCAGGTTATAAGCTTCTTAATAGGCCATAGTATTTATTTAACAGTTATAGCATGTCAGTTACCCTTCTCCCCTAAATATCATGTCAGAGAGAGTAATTTATGGGCAGAAATATGTACTAAATCAGATCTAAGCTTAGGAAAATTAGCTTGTAGAATATAATGAGAAAAACAGGATGCTCAAAGACCTTAACCCGTCCCCCCGCTCACACGAAATGAGAACCTGCGAGATGATGATACCTGTACAAGATGATTATATAACATTTTGATATCTCACATGTCAAGCCTTAAGACCGAGCTTCTCTAAAGTGATGTAATGAAACTGAGAAGAATCGATGGATCTGACGCATCGTGACAATCACTTTTTGCATCGCCAAAGAACAGTCATGGGGTACCACATTGCGATCCTGCGTTACCACGATCCTCGACCGTTGTAAGGACTTTGTCAAACGAAACTGGAACCTGACAACCCAGGATCGTTCATTAACATTGCGAAAAGGGATTGCAGTGATCCATCAGATCCATCGATTCTTCTCACTTTCATCCACCTGTGTCACTTCAGAAATAACTCGATTTGAAGTCAAAGAAAAATGTTAATCATCATAACATTTGACATGTGAGATTTCAAAAGACTCTTCTGTACAATCATCTTGTATTGGCAGCATCATTGCGTGGGTTCTCATTTCGTCTGGACAGGGGATGGAGGGGAGGGGGTTAAGGTAGTATAACTGATGAAAAATCAGGCGAACTTGATTCCTAGACTTGACGTCCAAATTCAAATTGTGTTCTTTTAAAGAGAAGGCATATGTTCAGTGAGGTTGAGGAATTAAAGAGAACTGGAGTGAACGAAAGGGACCACTCATTTAACCCACTGCAACTTTACTCATTTCACTTAAAATTGGCGGAAAGATGTCAGTTCTCCATCTTGAATGTTGAGTGGTAAGGAAAGGTTTGCACTACAATATGCTGCTAGTCACAAAGATGTGCTGTGGAAAGGCTGTAGAGCTGTAGTAATGTCTTATTCTGTCAGTAAGCTATGGAAAAGAAGTTGCAATATGACAAAACATTTCTTCGTCGGGATATCTTTAGTTCCTTCCGACATTGTGCCACTGATCTGACGGAGAAAGGACTAATATTTAACAGACTTCTGTGTAACAAGAGTAAGAACATTATTTTGAGGAAGGGGTCATTAGCAGTCTCAGGCTTCTGTAAGTCAGTCTTAGCTGCATGAACTCTGACGTTAGCTAAATCATATGGAAACCCCAACCATGAGAGGGTATTTGGAGACAGTATCAACTCCCAGGATTTTATGACTCACTCTCAGCTCTATAACATTATAATGGCATTAACTAGAATAAGAGGAGACACAACCTGGCGCAGGTCTGCGTCACTTCGGAGCTCATTCTGAAGTTCAATGGCAGGATAAGGCACTAATACGGCTCGACAGCTTTAACATAACACTTTCGTGACTAGTCTTCACCTTTTGGCACACTTCAACATTCAGTGTGGAGAAATGGTAATTTTAGGCCAAGTTAAAGTGGAGGAACTATAGCAATAAATCATACCTCTCCACCATCTCCTTCTCCAGCTCCACCTCCACCTACCTCTCCACCTCCTTCTCCTCACCGCCAAAGGCCACCACCGTGCGGATGGCTGACAGCACCTCCTCAGCCACGCTACCGGCTTCGGCGTACTTGTTTATCACTTCCGTCGAAAGGTTGGCTTGCATCTGAGGTGTAGAAGAAGAAGAAGAAAACTTAGGATCATTACATGTCAGCTACACGAGGATCATTCAGGTCAGTTATTGGTGTCTCAGTCTTCCCTTATGCAACGAGCAGCCATCCAATAAATATCCAGCTCCAGCACTGGGTGAACAAGGACAATGGGGAAATATACCTTGCCCAATGTCTGGCCGACCTGAGAATGAAACTCAGTCTTCCCGTAGCGAGCTGGATATGCTTTCATTGCACCAAGGGTTTCCTCAACCACCATTTAGGAACGCATTTTACCTCGGCGCTTTGACGCTACATTTGGGCAAGAAAATCTTTCAGTTGGGCACCTTGATACAGTGCATTTGGGTGCTGCATACCATGTACACCCGAGGAAAGTTCCACTTTATACATCTGCCTGCCAGTTCGGACTTTATGCGTGAGACAACCACTAGTGAAGCAGTAGCCAGACACTGAAATGTCTGGTACCACTGTGTGGGAAGGGGGAGGTTAAAGGAGGAGGAAGGCTGGGTGACCTGATAGTTCCTACCCCTCCCTCTTCCATCCCCATCCTTCTCACACAGTTACCAGATAGATGAATGTTGGCTACTGCTTCGCTACCACTTGTCTCACTGTTTCGAGGTGGTGGGCGAGAGTATAACGTGGAACTTTCCTCGGGTGTACCTCATCTAGGTAAAAATATCTGTTCGAAACTGTGTTAATGCTGGAGTAGAGGAAAAGCTAACTTAAGGCATACATCTCTAAGCCATGAACATCATTCTTTTCACATAAACAAATGTTTAACGTAACACAAGAAAAGAAGATTTAAGTAAAGGTTTATGTCAGGTTTACGAATACTGCTTATCGATTCTTCAGTTAGCAGACCAAAAATACATAAAATGCATTGGCAAGTCATGAAGGGAAATACAAATTAGCTAAAAATCTGACTTCTTATGTGCTTTTTCCCCCTTAAGCATACTTTATTTACACATCAGTTAATGACTAAATTTGCATGTAAGTGATCAAGTATATTGGGTCCAGCTACTTTTCTTGTTTTCATACTTGTGGAACTGTTAATGTAAAATAAACACTACTAGATGTCCATACAGCACAGAAGGCGTGGAATGGTGGCACAATGGATGCAACTTCATCTGAGCATTTAACTCTCCGTGTTTTGCTTGGCCTGGCCAGTCACCACTATGCCCGAGCTTCGAAAGGATACCAACGCTTCTGCTTGTGTGTGCAACCCATTGAGGGGGGCACCCAGCAGCAGATCCGAGCCGCCAAGAGCCACTACCATCAAGGGACCCGTGAATTGGTTCAACGTGAGAGCGTTCTATAGGTTCATAAGTGCCAGGACACTGGCGCTGTTTTTGTACACATCTCTGGGATTGCTGGACCAAATCCATGGCATTTCCAGCGCTCTCTCGGCGAGGGAAAGACGGTGGAAATTCGTGTCGTTCGGGCCCCCGAAGGTCCCGAGCTAGGAATGACATTGGACCGGGTGTTGTTGCTGTGAAGGGCTCTGCCCACGCACGGCGGTGCCCCCTGGCCCAGAGACGCCGGCCTAGGGATCCTGGGGGTTCTGCCAATACAAATACCCTCGTTCTGATGTGCATCATGACAGCTGAAGCTTTCAGTGGGGGTGACAAGGCGGTTCTGGGTCTTCTCCTCCCTCAAATCTTTGAGGAGAATGGGCTTCTGTGCCTTGCCATGCCTCGAAGCTTTGCCCGCAATACACGTCTCCCCCTTCATCAGGAGTGGCAGCCACCACCACCCTGCACGACACCACGGAAACGGCTGCGGCTGGATGCCCCACTCAACAGGGCAACTGTCACCATTACTGGCCCTGTGATCACTGACCCAGAACCATCACAGGCCATAGATCTCGACCTTGGGGAGACTGTCGTGGAGGTTCATCTCCCATCGTCAGGAGCTGGGGAGGAGCAGCTATCATCTCTCGTCCCTTCCGTCCATCTGGACAAGGAAGAGCCCCCCACCTTGCCTTCTCCATCTGCTCCTGACGTTGTGGAGGCGCCTCTTCCACCTCTACCACCGCCTGACGCCGTCGCTTGTTCTTCTTCTCCCCCTCCACCTAAGGAGAAGAAGAAGAAAACCAAGACCAAGAATAAAAAGGGTGGCAACGGCAAGGCCGGCCCCTCCAGCGTCGTCCAGCGCATTGAGGCCCTTCTTCTGACTCTTTCCGACCCTGCACGACTGGAGTCCTGCATTGATGCTTACCTTTAGGAGCTTCTGTATGACCTCATGGATCCCATTGACGATCATGATGCTCTGCCTTCCATCTATCTGCAGTTGTATCAAGATATCCATGAGGCGTACATTTCCAACTCCCTCTCTCCATCTAAAGAAGCAGCTAGTATCCACGCAGGCGTCGAGGTAGATCCAAATCGCACTGCCCTGCTTCACTGCATTGCCACCAGACTCTTGTCTTAACTTTGCTGCCTCCAGTTCCATCTGTCTGCTGTTTGCCGTTGACCTACTTGCTGCCCTTGCCTGGGACTTTTTGTGACCGTCTTTCCTGCTTTTTTTTTTTTTTTCTCTCAGCCTGTCCACTTTTATTCCTGCCAACCTCTGATGGACTTTCATGTTTGCCCATGTCCCCACCTCTGTTGTGGGGCCAATATCCAACAACAACAACTGAGCATTTAGCATAGAAGTATCTGTAAAATAATGCAAGGATGGCAACATTCCTTCTTTCTTGAAGAGGTTGTAGTTCATTGGTATTTATTGGGCTGTTAATTATTTTTCTAGCTTTGTTTTCAATTTTGTTTAGTTGTTTAAGTGCAACCTCCCCACATCCACTCCACAAGAGTGAGCGGTATTTGAGCTGAGAGCACACATGACTTGTAAATTATAGTTAACTGTTCGTCAGTGAGGTCACGGATTCTGGATAATAATCCTAACATGAGAGATCTATTAAGCGAAACACCAAGAATTTCAATACCGTTAGAGATAGGAATTTTGGTTGCATTGAACGTAATATAGGAATCAGGCAATACCTGTCTGTTAGTATACTGGCAATGCTGGGAACGCTACTAATAAAAAGTAGCGACGCTCCCATTTCCGTTACTAGCTCGAAAAAGTAGTGGCGTTACTGGTTTCGCTACTTGATACGAAATGTAGCGGCGCTCCCGCTACTTTGGATAAGGAAAAGGTAGACAAAGGAAAAATTAACAAAAATCTGTGATACAGCAATACACTATATACTGTTTTGATAATATTAGTCAGTCTGAGTGGTTATGTTGTGTACCAGTAATGTCAGTAAATACTTATAGGAAAAAAAAAATCATATACATGTCGATGTCACTTTAATGAAGCTTAGAGCCGAAGGTACAGGAAAAAGCTATTTACTGTACAATGTAACAAATGTTCTTTTACACTGTTACCTAGTATACCTACTGAAAGTAACATACGTATATGAAAGGCAAATTAATATGGCCTACCATTGATACAAATTATATAGATTTATTATATTTTCAGTGGTACCTATTTAAAATATGTACGAAAACGAAAGTAAAAATGAACTGGGGCTTTCTTTTAAAGGCTATTTATACAATAGCAATGTTTTTTTTTTCCATTACTTTAAACTGAAAGTAACATACTGTTACGAAATAATAACGTAGTGGGTAAAAATTAGTCTGAGAGAGTGGGGGAGAGAGCGGGAGTTAGAGACGGGGATAGTTAGGTGTGTGTGTGTGTGTGTGTGTGTTGCCTACATCTAGCTGACATCCTCATTTATCTTGACTTAATTTAAATGATCGATAATTAACTAGCAAATTCCTGTCTAATTATCACACATTACTAATAAATAATAATAAGCTACTGATGTAATGAAGAACAAACATAATTAATTGACAAAATTGACGAAAGTATTATTTTTCGTCATTAATAACTACAACCAAACCGTCGGCATATCTGTATGTACTCACCGACTCCGGACCTGTATTCGTTGCGTGAGTAGCGAGGAGCGCGGTAACGCGTGTGTAAAGCCAAAAAGTAGCGGTGCTCTCAGTTCCGCTACTGGCTAAAAAAAAGTAATGGCATTACCACCATCGCTATTAAAATAGTAGCGGCGCTATTCCCAGCTTTGTATACTGGATATATTATTTGTTTTTTTCCAACGTTAAATGAGACAATATTGCTTTATTTTGATTCAGTAACTTTTAGATAAGTCTTGATTCATGGAGATTGCTGTGCTGAGTTGGGAGTTTAAAATATAAAACTTTATGAATTGGTGGTTAGTTCGTGGGGTGCAATGCATCCCACTTGAATCAAATCGGGAAATATGTGACTTATTTCATATGAGCAGGATTTGTTACAATGTTCTGCAGAGTTTCTCACAAGAGCAGCGTCAAGCAGTTTAATAGGATATTATCCTATCAGCTCTCCTTCCCAGTCCATAGATTGATCCCAGAAGCAAAGTAACAGTAGCTACTATGAACTAAATTCATGGACTTCCAGATCCATTTACCATGGCATTAACACCCGAGGAAGGCTCAAACCTGTCTCGAAAAAACGCCTTTTAATGACAATAGAATGCAAGATCAACAATGGCTAAGGGAAGAGAGGGTTAGCCCCTTTCATACATTTCTGAACTGTTCGTAAGAGAGCGCCGAACTGTGCCGAACTAAAATTCTTGACGGTTCTTGGTCGCTCTACTGTGACGTCATCACCTACCAGTTGGCTACGCATTAGCTACGAACTGTTACAAAGTACATACAAATCACCTACAACCCCGCCACGAACATGACAAATTCATGCTAAGCTGTCACGATTTATCTACGAATTACCTGCAACACCTCATGCTTTGCTACGAATCATCAAGACTTGTCAAGAACTGCTTCCATTGTCCACGAACACTACTAATTGTCAAGTCTTGCAACGATTTTTTGGTCATGGACCTGATAAAAGGCAACACATTTCCAGGGTTCCTCATTCATATCTTGTTAGCTCACCTGTTAACGACGACTTGGATACTCCTGTTTTGGATACCTGTGACTACAGAAGCTGTGAACTGCTGTTGTCCAGCCGGCACAAAGAACTGCTGCAGTTGTAGTGTGCCATTGAGCGAGAAAGAGAAGTTGATGCTGCTTTGTACATTTTGTTGACCTGACCCAAAAAGATAACCAGAAGTATGAAGAGATAATATGTTTGGACAAAGCCTTGGCTTCTTAGAAGATGTGGCTTGGCCAATATGAGCACCTGATGAACGAACTAGCCAAGGAGGATGTCACCAGCATCAGAAATTTTCTAAGAATGGACCCTGAAATATTCAAAGAGCTTGTGGACAGGGATGGTCCCAGAGCTGAAAAAACTGACACTTTCTGAAGGAAGGCATTGGAACCAGAACTGAAAATGACCAAAACATTAAGCTATCCAGCTACAGACATTCAATATGGATTTAGGGCGATGCACACACAATCAGTAAACTTATTCCTGAAACCTGTGAGGCAATCATGACATCTTCAAGACTTTTACTGCACTGGACAACGGGTAGAAATGATTGCCATGAAACAATTATATAGGGATAACGGGCCATCACCCACTAACAGGGGCATTAGGCCAAACAAAAGAGTTAACAGCAAGACTTGTAAAAAGATGAACAGGGCAGGAGGCTCAATGGCTGTTATAAGGAGTCCAGCAAGCATGTAGCATAAAATAAAAATATCGAAGATCGGTATGATCGATCGTCTCACCCCTGGCAATCAGGCTAGATGGATCCCCCACACCCGGGTCATCCACACAGACAAGATAGTACAGGGTCTTATACTGTAGCATGATACCCCGAACTGGTACAACCGGGTGTGGGTCCCAAGAGCCAAGCATTGGTAGGCAGTACTCCCAAGGTGGATGGAAAGCTGATGACAGGGAGAGCTGGAGCTCCCATTTCATCAGCCCTCAGGACTAGTTTCTGACCATCCCTTTTTGCTGAACTTTTTCAGTGTTTCAGTATTCAGAAAGTAGGCCAGCATGCTCTCCAGTACATGTTTCTCTAGCTGCCAACACCAAACTACATGCACAATACACACAACACTTCCTTTTCAAACTTAAAAAAGAAACATGGCTGCAACAAATCAGGCCTCGGAGTCCCTGGGGGGGGGACCATTAATGACCCCATTATCCGCCCCTCTCCCGATGACGACTCTTTAAGATGCCTGGATCCACTGTCTGACTCCCTTCTTCTTCATTTCTGCAACATTAGTGGCCTTTCCTCTAACTTTCTGTCTGTTGAACACCATCTCTCCTCATCTAAACTTCACCTTCTCTTCCTTACTGAGACTCAGCTGTCTGAGGCAACTGACAGCAAACCTTTTCTGTATCCTCCTACTTTCTCTATACTCATTTCAAAGCCAAAGGTGGATGTTGCATATATGTACGCAACGACTTATCTTGTTCTCATGTTCCTGAACTTGATTCTTCTGAATTCTCTACTCTCTGGCTTCGGCTCTCCTGTCATTCTCTGACTAAATATATCTGCGCTGTTTACTTATCTCCTAATTCTACAGACTATGAAAAATTCTTTGACTATCTTACTTCTACGATGGATCACATTCTATCCATTTCTCCTTTCTCTAAAATCTCCATTCTAGGAGATTTCAATGTTCACCACAACCTTTGGCTCTCCTCTCCTTTCGCTGGTCCACCTGGTGAACAAGCCTTCATCTTTTCTATCCTAAATGACCTAGAGCAGCTTGTACAGCACGCTACCCGTATCCCTGACCGCCTTGGAGAGAGCTCCAACATACTTAACCTCTTCCTTACAACTAATGCTTCTGCTTACACTGTTAATCTTTTCTCTCCGTTGGTCTCCTCCGATCATAACCTTGTTACCTTAACCTATCCTATCACTCCGGTGCGATCTGTGGACTCTCTAAAGAGATGTCATCTGCGGCACTTTGGAGCTGCAGATTGGGAGGCCCTGAAGCAGTACTTCTTTGATTTTCCCTGGAATGATTATTGCTTCCATGGCCGGGAGCCATCTGAGTGTGCCTTGCACATTACAGAGGTTATTCTTTCGGGCATGGAAGCATACATTCCTTTCTTATATCCTTTGACTAATGCAAGAAAGCCTTGGTTTAATCACGCTTGTTCTAATGCCATCCGCAACAAGAGGGCCTATAAAAGGTATCGGAGCCAACCCACCCCTGAATCACATCTTTTTATGTTTCTGCCCGGAATCAAGCTAAGTCTGCTCTTCGCTCTGCTAAAAATAATTTCTTCTGTACTAAATGCTCTCAACTCTCCAACTCGAATTCTTCCCGCTCCTTCTGCCACCTTGCCAAAAATCTTCTAACGACTTTACCTCATCATCCTTCCCTCCTCTTTTCTATTCTGAAGGCTCTGTAGCTATTTCTTCAACTGATAAAGCAGATCTGTTTGCTCAGATTTTCTCCTCCAATTCCACCTTAGACGATTCCATTGCTGTTCCGCCATCACTTCCCCCCTCTGACTTCCTCATGACTGACATTAAAATTTCTTCAGCTGATGTATTTTCTACCATCACTGGCCTCAATACTAACAAGGCATATGGGCCTGATGGAGTCCCTCCTGTTGTCCTCAAGAACTGTGCTTCTTTGCTTACAAACTGCCTAGGTAAGCTCTTTCACCTTTGTCTTTCAACTTGTACCTTTTCTTCTTGCTGGAAGTTTGCTATCATTCAGCCAGTCCCAAGGAAGGGTGACCATTCCTAACCCTCTAACTATCGTCCAATTGCTTTAACATCCTGTGTCTCAAAAGTTTTTGAGTTGATACTTAACAGAAAAATTTTAAAGTATCTTACCTATCACAACCTTCTTTCTGATCGTCAGTATGGGTTCCTTCTCCCCTACCTTTCAGACTCCTGGTCATCCTCCTTTCGGGACTTTGTCAAAAGCTTTGCCATTGCACTTGACATCTCAAGGGCTTTCGATCGAGTATGGCATAAGTCTTTAATTTCCACACTGCCCTCTTATGGTTTCTATCCTTCTATCTGTGCTTTCATCTCTAGCTTCCTTTCTGGTCGTTCTATAGCTGGTGTTGCAGACGGCCATCGTTTTTCTCCTAGATCTATCAACAGTGGTTTTCCTCAGGGCTCTGGCCTATCACCAACTCTCTTTCTTTTATTCATCAGTGATTTTTTAAGCTGTACATCTAATCCTATCTACTCGTACGCTGATGAATCCTCCCTTCACCTTTCCATTCAGTTCCCGCAACGTCTGTCTCAGCAGTTACTTTAACAAACAAGGGATGAGGCTATGGCACACCTAATGTCTGACTTGGCTCGTATCTCTGATTGAAGTAAGAATAATCTTGTTGTTTTCAATGCATCAAAGAATCAGTTTTTACAGCTATCAACCCGTCAAAATCTTCCATGGGAGCACCCACTTATGTTTAATAATATCCAGCTCAATCCTGCATCATCCTTGAACATGCTTGGGGTGTCATTCACATGGGACTTATCTTGGAAAGATCATTTTGCATCTCTTGTAAAATCTGCTTCCAAGAGATTAGGTGTGCTAAGCCAACTCCATGCCTTCTTTACCTCTGCACAGTTGTTAACTTTATACACGGGTTTTATTTATCCCTGTTTAGAGTACAACTCTCATGTGTGCGGAGGCTCCCCACATACAGCTCTTCTCAATAGGGTGGAGTCAAAGGCTACTCGTCTCATCAACTCTCCTCCTCTTACTGGCTCCCTTCAACCTCTGTATCTTCACACTGTTGCCTCTTTATCTTTTTTCTATCGTTACTTCAATGATCACTGCTCCTCTGAACTGTCTGCTTGCATCTCTCCAGTTCTATGATGGGCGCGTAGCACCTGTCTAGCAACAAACTCTCATCTCTTTTCTGTCCAGCTCTCTAATGCAAGAATTAACCATTACTCCCAGTCTTTCATTTATGCAACAGGTCAACTCTGGAACTGTCTCCCTCTGTCTGTATGTCCTACTTCCTATGATCTCCAGTCTTTCAAAAGCAGTGTGTCTAGGCATCTCGAAATTAACGGATCTTGCATTTGTCTCTCCTTTGTATTGTTTTTGTTTTTTTCTTGGAAGAAGCATTCATGCAGGCTCAGCCTTTGGTTCCTTCTTCCTCACATAAAAAAAAGACATTTCGAGCTGATGGTCTTTTGAATTGAGTGTAGGGCAAGACGGGCCACCCTATGCAGCTGGGGGCGGGGAGGACTCAGCGACATCCACCTCGATTGAGGAGTTGGTCGACGCATCCTCAGCCATAGGAGCGGTGTCAGAAGAGTCCTGCTCCTCTTCAGGCACTGGCGGCTGGTGGCAGTCGCCAGGAGAATCTAAAGCCATTATTCTGGTGTGGTCCAGAGCTGGGTTGATAGCCAATGATTGGCAGTTGTGCCGATTTAATGGGGTTTCCAACTACTGCTGCTTCCTTGATGTCCGACAGGAAGTGATCGGCTGTGGTGGCAGGGCCTTATGCTTTCGATGATGACAGGAGGAAGGACGTACATTTTGGGCGAATCACTTGGGAATGACAGGGCGAGGAAGCCCATTTTCCTCAAAGACCTTGGGGAGAAGAATACACAAAACCTCTTGTCACCCTCACAAAAAGCCCTTGCCATCGCAATGCACATCTCGATGATGGTGCTAACCTCCTCAGGACTCATAGGGACCCTGGCCTGGTGTCCCCGGGCCAAGGAGCCCCACCGAGCATGGGTAGAACCCTGCACTGTCATGCCCCCAGGCCCGGGAACATCCAAGGCCTCAAGACCCTTAGGAGCCCCAAAGATAGCAAACTCCACCACCTCACCATCCCCGTGAGATCTTTCGAGATGCCATGGTTTTGGTGCAACAACAGCTTGGCTCTGCATGAAGACATCAGAGTCAGAGTCCCGGAGCTTAATGAACCAGTACCTCACCCTACAGTTGAACCAAACCACGGTTCCCTGGATTGGCATTGTAGGCACTGAGATCTGCCTACAGCCCCCGATCAAAGGAGTGTAGGCAAAGCAGGTGAGCGGGGAACACTGGGAAAGGTGTGAACACTGCAACTGCTGAGTTCAAACTCTTCTCCTCTTCTTTTCTCTCTTCTCCAGCTTCGATTACTGGAGGCCGTGACTTGCCTTATATACAGCTGGTGTCCTCATGCGATCATGAGGGAATGCTTGCTATTCGTAGCAGCTCATAGCAGGATCATAGCGGTTCTTAGCAGATCTTACCCGAATCCTGGTAATTCTTGACTGATCGTGACTTAAAATCATATTAGTTAGGGCAGGTTTGTGGCTAAATTGTAGTAAATCGTTGCAACATTGCAGCAAATCGTGGAACACTTTTTTTCTCTCTGGAAGTGATCCAAAATCGTGATGAGATCGTAGCAGTTCATAGGTGAATCGTAGGAATTCGGCATATTTTTGGACTCCACGATCCTTTACAAAGAGGCACGAACCACCTACAAAGTCCTACAAACCTCTATGATCCATCAACAAATATCGTGCGAACTGCTATGATCGTTTTTAGTCGGCGACTGAATTTCAAATTATCAAACATGGCAGAAAATTTTCTGATGGCAATGATTTCTCCCGAACTGTGACGAGCAGTGCCGAACTCTGATGACCTTCCTGGCGGCTTTCCTACGATTTCGAAATCGTAGCAGTTAGGGATCAAATTTGGGAATGTGTGAAATGGGTCTAAGGTGAAATAGCTTGTCAACACTAGCACGTCACGCTCAAGTTATGGCTTCTTGGTCTAACCAGCAACTCACTGAGACTTTAATAGGAGTAAGTCCCACTCATGCGCAGTAGTTGCTTGTTTCCTGACAGCTGGAAAATTCCAACCACAATAACTCCGCAATAATGTTAAAGAATTTCATGGGTAAGTGTGAAATATCATTACTAAGATCAGGAAGGACATTATTTTGAAGTCATTTTGCAACGGTTGTTAATCTGGTTGCATTGCCACACCATAATCTACTTTGAAACCCCCCGGCCACAGTCCACGGGGTAAATGTAAAGAAACTGTGAAGCACTAAGTCATATGTTCATGAGTAAATGGGATTACGGATGACATCTTTGATACTAGTGATAAGCAGGGTGGAAGCAAGAACTGATCCTTGTGGCACACGTCATTAATTGAAAAGAAATTTGAATCTACATTATCTACCTTTACTTTTATCTTTCTGTTGTTTAGAATGAGAAGATCAGTGGAACGAAGATGATAGGCCACAGCAAGCTAGTTTGGATCACAGAGAATAGTCCCACAATCTATCAAAAGCTTTGGAAATATCAAGAGCTACTTCATGAGTTTCTTCAAGTTGGTCAGTTGACTGACTCGGTGAGCTGTTGTTGTTGTTGTTCAACCCTGGACCGTCTGATGGAAGAGACTCTTCAACTGTAGGTATGCAACCGCCCCTGTGGGGTTGTCCCATTGTTCCCAACCCCACAGATGTGTCAGCATCTTAGTGAGACATGTGCTGTGAAGTGCTCCATTATGTGTATTATACTTTAGGCCTATTCAACAAGCTAGGCACGTGTTTTCTGTGATTACACCCAATCTAAATCTAAGCTGGTAGCAGAGGAGGGCTGGGAGATGCCATGCTCTACGCCTTGCTGAAAAAAAATCGACCATCTCTAATTAAGGACGCCTCCAATGGCTGGACAGTATGGTGTTGTGACTGAAGCATTGCATTGCCCTGCATGTGAAGTATGTAGGTGTCCTCTCACTGCTAGTGTTGGAATATCTGGAGGTGGGATGTTATTGTAGAGGGTTTGATAATGATGGATAGTATGGTGCTGTGATCGAAGCGTTGCTTTGCCCTGTGTGTGAAGTGAGTATGTAGGTGTCTCTTCACTGCTAGTGCTGGAATATATGGAGGAGGGATATTGTTGTGGTGGGTTTGATAATTTATGTTTGGTGACTGTTTTGTGTGCCTAGGAGAGCTGTGTCTCTGTCATGTAACGACAGGAGTGGTGTGTATTGGCACAGGCTGCTGCATAGAACTGTGTTCCTCAAATGAAGGTAGTTTCTGACAAGGACAATTTTAGCTTTAGAGTGGAAGTGAGCTGTGGGAATGGTTTGGTGCAGTCACTGGTGTTGTGTAAGCCGATAGTCTTATCCAAAAGTATTGAAATTCACGGTGTTTCACTTAACAATATCCTCAGCTGGACCTCTCATGTTAGATCACTTGCTAAAACCGCTTCAAAAGAACTTGGATTATTGGCCAGAGTCCATAACTTCTTCACCGATGAGCAGCTAGCTTTAATTTATAAGAGCCATGTGCTCTCTCAGCTGGAATATTGCTCACCCCTGTGGAATGGATGTGTAAAAGTACCAATAAAATAAATAGACTGTTAGAATTATTAATAACACTACTACCGTATTACAAATGAATTACCGCCCCTTCATGTAAGAAGGAATGTTGCCTCCTTTCCATTATTATACAGACACTTTTATGGCAAATGCTCAGACGAAGTTGCGTCTGTTGTGCCACCTCTCCATGCCCTCCCCTGCGCTACATAGGCATCTGGTAGCACTGTTGACTGGATTGTTACACTGACATATTGCAGAAATTCTGCCTGTCAGAATTCTTTTATTCTCCGAACTGCATCTCCTTGGAACTCGTTTCCCCTGAGTGGTTTCCCCCCAAACTTCAACCTATGGCTGTTCAAATCCAACTGTTGCACATATTTTATGAATAGTGGATACCTGTAACCTGGTGTATGGATTTTTATTTGGTTTCATTTGTTTTTCCTTCCTGTGTTCTGTTATTTAAAAAAAAAAAATCAATTTATATTTTCTGAAGGGATGTTTTGGCCCATAATAATTGTCCTCGTTTTGTTACAGTACACTGTCGTGGAAGAGGCGGCAAGACATTTCCGTCGAGTTTCAGGCATCTTGTGTGTGTGTGTGTGTGTGTGTGTGTGTGTGTGTGTGTAATTCATCGGGTTGGTCAGGATCACTTGATGGTCGTGATCATCAGCTTTTACCCTCCCGGAAGGGAGCTGAGAGCTCATACAGTCCGATCTAAGGGCAAGGCTGTGACCTTCACACAAGCATACACCCATTCCCTTGTTCAAGGGGGACAGTAACCACTTCGTCAGTAAAACTTTTCGCAACCTGGACGAGGCGCGAACTCCCGTCTACCAGATGGCAAGCGAGAACGTTACCACTGAGCCAGCGAGCGATGTGTGTGTGTGTGTGTGTGTGTGTGTGTGTGTGTGTGTGTGAGAGAGAGAGAGAGAGAGAGAGAGAGAGAGAGAGAGAGAAAGAGACAGAGAAATGTACATCTTTAATCTGATGTCCATTACTTTACTGGGGCTCAGAACAGGCAGTTTTATTCAGCAGGTAATTGTGTTAGCTGTGATGGTGGTGGTAGATGTGATGATGATGGTGGTAGCTCTTATGGTGGTTGAGGCAGCTGTGGTGATCTTGGTGGTGGTGGTGGTGCTGGTGGTGGAGATGGCGGTGATGATTGTGGTGGTACCTGTGATGATGATTGTGGTGGTACCTGTGATGATGACTGTGGTGATGGTAGCTGTGATGATGGTGGTGATGGTGGCTGTGATAATAATGGTGGTGGTGATAGCTGTGGTGGTGGAGGTGGTAGCTGTGGTAGTAGTGGTGGTAGCTGTGATGATGATAATGATGATGATGCCAGTGGAGGTGGTGATGGTAGCTGTGGTGCTCATGGTGATGATGATGGTGGTGGTGGTGATGACAGTGAGAATTGTGATGATACCTGTGATTATAAATGTGGTGATGGTAGCTGAGATGATGAGGGTTGTGATGGTAGCTGTGATAATGATGGTGGTGGTGATAGCTGTGGTGGTGCTGGTGGTAGCTATGATGATGATGATGATGATGATGATGGTGGTGGTGGTAGCTGTGATGATGATGATGGTGGTGGTGGTGGTGGTGGTAGCTGTGATGATGATGATAGTCGTGGCAGTGGTAGCTGTGAAGATGATGATGGTGGTGGCGGTGATAGCTGTTCAGGAATGTCTGTCATATGGGCAAGTGTTTTGTGGCTTTATAGAGCCACAAAACACTTGCTCCAGAGTGAAGCATAGTCCAGAGATGTCCCTAATACGGACAAGTGTTCAGTGGTCCGAAAGAGCCGCAAGGCTCTTTCAAGTCTCCTTAATATTTAACTGACGTCACAGCTCTCTCTCTCTCTCTCTCTCTCTCTCTCTCTCTCTCTCTCTCGTATGGTATGTTTGCATTAATCTGGCTGTAAAGAATTCCGTAACTATGAATATAAGCAAACTTATATTCAAACAGTCTTATATATATATAGGTTTCATAAATCTTATCAGTATTGCCTCAGGTGTTTCTTTGGCAGTCACATGACTTCAACAAACCTTGGCCAATATGCCCGCGGAGATGGCAAGAACTGGGAAGGCAGTGAGGATGATGAGAGTCAGCTCCCAGCTGTGGATGAAGGCGATGATGATGGATACCAGGAAAACGGTCATGAAAAACACGTATAGGCCAACCTTCTCCCCGATCCCTTCCTGCAGCTTGGTGAGGTCTCTGTGGGGTAGGGGAGTCTCATATTGGTCATATTTATATAGGGTCCTAAATAATTTATGCAACAAATACTTTACCATAACTGTTAACTGTTATCAAAGATCATGTTTTTTTTCATATTTTGGTTACTTTGTTATTGACGAACTTGACTGTCAAGTGTCCGGTATGGGAAATGTCTGGTAAGACAAGAATACGTACAGTGTACAAGCAATCTAGCACATAACTACAACTTAGAATAGCTTAATGGCCACTGGTTATCTTTCCTCAGAGCGCCACACTTTAACCCAGAAGCATGACATCTGGGTCAAAGTGAGAGTGATCCAGCACACTAGACAGATATATCAGTCAGAGGAGCAGGTAAAATATCGAAGCCTGGAAGACTGAGGAAAAGTAGTGCAAGGAAAGTCTGAAGGTAATACCATCTCAAAATGTACAGTACATATATATACTCATGTCTGTGTGTGTGTGTGTGTGTGTATATATATATATATATATATATATATATATATATATATATATATATATTTATATATATATATATACATATATATATATATATATATATATATATATATATATATATATATTTCTGTATGTAAAGTATACCCTCCCAGGCATGTTGACACGAAATGCGTTCTTTGTAGTTTAGCACATAAATCCACATTGACGCAAATTGTGTGGTTAGCAGAAAAAAGGCCAACAAAAAGAAAGTTTTCAGCCAATTTCCATCAAATTTCGGTGCATCCTAGTGGGAGCATCTTTCTTCCGAGGAAAATTCTTGGCAACGCTGTAGAGTCTCCTCGGACCCTGTCCATAGCAATAAACCTCAGTACCTCACAAGTAGCCAGGCTGTAGGGTTACACTGTGTGTGTTGTCCCTTTAACCCCTAAAGCACAGCCGTCGACAGCCGACTCCCCCTGTGTGGCGGGGTTGCATCGCGGTCTGAGTACCTGTAGGAAAATATTTGCCAAAAATCAGAGATTAACCCTAGAACATTATAATTTTTATGGCAGATAGTATTTACATTCAGCTCTCTCCAGAGACAGGTGTTGAGCCTTTGTGGACTACCAAAGGACTTGTGGAGACTTGCAAAGTTGGGTAACAAAATCTTCACTTCCACACGTCCAGCAACCCGGTTTCCCCTCTACCACAGCCTCAATCTGTCACAGTAAACTTTATACTACAACGTACAGGTAGTTTGGAATCCGTATTTGTACAATAAGCACTGAAAATAAGGCTAAAATCAACGAAACGTACGGCCGACATGCAGCGTGGCGGCGGTCTTCCCATCACTGAACAAACATTTCCTTTTTCACAGCTAAAAACACGTATACTACATTATTTTCCATCATAGTACTTCCCAAAGGCTCGCATGTCACTATTACGGCCATAAAAATCACTCTCACTGCCAGTATTGTGAAGCGGGAATGAGAAAGATCACTGCGGCGCGCTTTTATTCTGCCTTACGCCAGTCACTTTATTCTTATTCCTGTCGGCCGCTCGCACTTCATATCTATCGCTCACTTTCACTCTCACTGTCAGTTTAGTGCCTAATTCATCACTGTCACTGTCATTACTTATAAAAATAATATTTCCTACACACCAAACTGTCACTGTCATAAATAGAATAGAAAAATATGCTTTCAACTTCTTACACTGGAGTGACTGTCACTCTCAATACTTATATTATTACTATGTACAATAATTTACACTGAAATCACTGTCACTGTCAGTGCTTTTACAACTACATACACTAATTTACACTCAACTGACTATCACTGTCAGTACGTACAAGAAAACTAAGCACTAGTATCACTGTCACTCTCAGTATTATTTACATATTTCCACTCTTATTATCAATATCTACTCAGGCTGTGGTAGTCAAAGAAACACAGGTAAGCGCACAGGGAAATATGACACTCTTTGCACTGCAAGGAGGTGCGTCTAAAAGTTCGTTTTTGCCGGTTTGTGTGGCTGCAAACATAGCACCTCCTCAGTGCTTTCCCCCTCTTGGCAGTGCTAGGCAGTGGCTCCAGGCGGTGTCGCTGAAGGTAGTCCTGGCACTGTAGGCGGTCTGGACGTGTCTGTGAGTGGCGCCTGGGACCTGATGGCAGTACCTGCCCAAAACGCTGAAGCAGCTGGTAGACACAAGTCTTTGAAAACCGCCTGAGAGAGTAGTTAGCTGGCTTCCTGTTCTTGATCTTATACAGGATGAAGGCGTTCAGCATACACATATCAAGCAAGTGCAAGAACACCTTCCTGTACCAGCGCCGGTTCCTCCTCAGGCAGTCAATCTCTCCGATCATCATACCGGACTTGTCCACCAGCCGCATATTGATGTTGTAGTCAATTACAGCATCAGGCTTCATCACAGGCTCGCCAGTCCTTCTGTCGACCTTCCATGTGGCTTGGATTTCCCCCTTGTGTACTGTGGTGAGCATATTGACGATCCTCTTGTCATGCCACCGTATCACCAGCATCTTCTCTGATTTCTTCAGGTGCACATCTCCCCGCTTTGATCTTGCAGCCTCGGTGAAGGCAGGGTAGTGTGCCCTATTGCTCCTGACAGTGCCACAGAAGCCGACGCCATGCTCTGAAAGGTACTTGGCGAGTTTCGGTCCTGTATAATAATTGTCAGTATACAGGACATGATTCTCGCCGAAGTGCTTTTCCAGAAGCACTTTCACCACAGAGCCAGAGAATCCAAGGGGGTCTGTCTTGTCCAAGTCCACATTGCTGGTGGTGTAGATGATGAAGTCTAGGATGAACCCCGTCTTGCAGTCACACAGCACGAAAAATTTTATTCCAAAGCGGTGGCGTTTGCTAGGAATATACTGCACGAACCGAAGACAGCCCCTGAACAAAACCAAGGACTCGTCAATCACTACTTTCTTGAAGGGCCGAAGGAACGCCATAAACTTGTCCTTGATCATGTTCAGGATTTCCCTCACTTTCCATAGGGGGTCAGTCTGGGAAGGCTCATCGTTGTCTGCAAAGTGCAGGTACGTCATGAGTTGCCTGAAACGATCCTGAGTCATGTACTTGTTGAAGATGGGTGTGGGGCAAAGGTCGTCAGCACTCCAGCACTCCTCGAGCTTGTGCTTCCAGTTATGTGGCAAGAGAAGCATCAAGCTGATGAATACAAATAGTTCCTGGATCGTCACAGGAACCCATGCTGCCATCCGCAACGTGGATGGCGTTGAACCTTCACCTTCACAAACTGCAGCACATTGTCCTTCGTACCTGTTGGTCTCAGTACAAATATGCTGCTAGGAAGGCCAACAGGTAGTCCAAGCATTCACCACCCTCGGGGACAGGGAAGTCAGCCTGGATCCCACACCCAGTTGAATCAAAGGGCAGATCCTCTGGCACAAAATAAGAGCCCTCAGACCACACGAAGGCGTCCAGAGTGCCCTGCCTAGGCTGGGAGTGGGTGGGCGCATCGAAGGGTGAGGCAGGCCGTGTGGCAGTGGGTGAGGCAGACGGTGAGGCAGTGGGTGAGGCAGGCCGTGTGGCAGTGGGTGAACTAGGTCGGGAATGTGCAGTTGTGGTGGTGGTGGGGAGACTGGGAGAAGGTTCAAGGTCACTCACAGTAGGCTGGGTGGTGAGTTGCCTAGTGTGATAAACCTTACCACTAATTTTAGCACTAGGAGACACTTTTCTACTCATGCCAGCACGAACACGGGGCCTACGGAAACCTCTACGACTACCAGACTGCCTACTTCCTTTCAGAGGTGGTGAAGGAGACTCCGAAGACTCTGGAGAAATCACAGCAGATGATGATGACGAGAGAATGGGGCTGGGGGTGCGAGGCGATATGGCGGCGGCCTGACCTGAGGTTGGGGACAATGGCCGGCCTGCGGAGAACAATGACTGGGAACCGGGGTCACCACTTCGCTTCCTCTTTGCCCCCTTGCCACTCCCTTCTGCACTGGAGCCTTGCCTGACGAGGTACTAGGCACAGCAATTGTCTCTTCCTGCACCTCAGACTCAGCACTCGATAAAGTGTCTGATTCTGCAAGGCTCGACAACACACCAACATCCACTACCGTAGTCTATAGAGGCTTTCAGTAATTCTAGGCCTATAGCAGACTCACTCAGGCCCTTAGCACTCCCTAGTAAGGGTTTAGAAGGGGTAGAGGTCACAAAGCCCTTTTTCGGAAGGCTTGAAGGCACTGACTCGGAAGAGCTAGAATTCGCCATAATGTCACCTTGAAAGCCTGTGGTAAACTGATGCTAAACAGGGGCAAACCGCGCGAAAAAAAGCTAGTGTGACAACTGGGGAAACAAGCGTTTCCAATTAGCATAAACTGCTTGTGGGAGGAAAGCGCATATTGACATTTCTGAGCAGTCAGCGCGCTGTCATATATCACAGCCGGGGTGGCCAGGCTGCGGTGGGGGGGTGGGTAAAAAAAAAGATACTTGGCAACAACGGAGGTCAGTAGTACAAAGGTCAAGGATGCTAATAGTAGCTAATGGGTGGCGGTACTGATAGACAATACCAGCTTGAACCTGCTTGCCCGCGTTTATTCAAAATTAACTTGAATCGCAAATGCGACGATCTGCCATCATGTCCTTTTCGGCGAGCGTCGCAAACGCGACGACCCGCGTTTTAGGGGTTAAACACCACTAATTCTCCTTCTCCTCCCCGAGCCGAAGCACCTATGGACTGAGTGTGATAATAAATTATTCCTGAGCATATTTTGATGTGATTTTGTTGATGGAACACAGATATATATCATGAAAAGAAATGGTGCCAGTTATCGGTCGTTAGGCCAAGGGGCAAGACGTGTGTTCACTGTAGTGGGGTTTCACCACTCTGCCTCCCCTAAGCCCTATGCTGTGAGTACATTTACTTATATAGTGAAGCCAATTCCTAAACTGTATATTGTGTGAAAGATATAGTGGAACAAGCAAGCGTTATGTGATATATTGGAACTAGCATGCGTTACGTACGCTATAGCCATAGTGTGGAATGAGGCAGGCATTACTTGTACGCCGTAGTCGGGAAGGGATTATTAGAGGTGTCTAGGAATGAAATTTGATAGTGATTTGTATATGCATATGAATTTGTGTGAAATATACGTCAAACATGCTGTGAGTGTTTGTGAAGTAGTGTGGCGTGTGCCAATTTAGCAGTGCATCATAAATCTCGAGGCAAAGGTGCTGCGTCACAATAATGTTGTACTGTAAAAAGGAATGGAATAATTGCGGAGATAGGGGTGGAATCATTGTAGTAGTCATGGACTTGCATATAATTTTGTGTGAAGTATACGTGAAATGTGCCACGAGTGTTCGTGAAGGGATAATTTAGGGTGCATAGTGTAGGTTAGCAACACCTTAGCGGCAGGTGTGCAGGAGACGCAAGGATGCCTAGCAACCACAGACGTCATTGAACAGGTACTGTACCTTGCTCAGACATTTAGTGAGAACTTATATTTTATGTAGAACGTATGTGAAATGTGCCACGAGTGTTAGTGAAGGGATAATATAGGGTGTGTAGCATAGGTTAGTTCCTAAAAAGAGACAGGCCAGAGAAAGGGATGGGGGATTGAGTTATCCCCGTACCCTGAAGATTGGGTCTATGAATGTGCATGGATGTAGTACTATTGAGACTAAAAGGGAGGAGACTGGGAGAATGTTTGTGAGAAGAAAGTTGGATGTGTTAGCTTTGAGTGAAACGAAGATGAAAGGGAGGGGTGAGTCCATGTTTGGAAGTGTGAATGGAAGATTGTCAGGTGTTGATAGAGGAAGGGCAAGAGAAGGTGTAGCCTTGTTAGTGTGTCCGGAAGTACAGCAGTGTGTGAGTGAATGGAAGGAGGTGTCATCGAGACTGATGTGGGTGAAAGCGAAATTTGAACGTGAGTTGTGGGTGTTTGTGAGTGCGTATGGGCCTGGTAGTGAAAGGGATGAGGAAGAGAGGGAGTCTTTCTGGAATGATGTTGATGAGTGTCTACAGAGTTTTGGAGCGAATGTGAATGTGGTAATGATGGGAGATCTGAATGCTAGAGTGGGAAATGTAGCATTTGAAGGTGTAGTTGCTATGCATGGTGTGCCTGGAAGAAATGAAAATGGGGAACGAATGATAGGGATGTGCGTTGAGCGAGAGATGGTGATTCGAAAAACGCTGTTTGAGAAGAAAGATATTTATAAGAATACATGGGTGAAACAGGAGGGTGGAAGGGTTGTTGACAGAGCTTTGATGGACTATGTGGTTGTGTCCAGGAATGTAATAGGAAGATTGTTGGATGTGAGAGTTCTGAGAGAGGAGGGTGGAGGTATGTCTGACCACTACCTGGTGGAGGGAAACTTAAGAGTAGGTAAGAGATGGGTGAGAGCTAGGAGGGTTAGGTGTGGCAGGGAGGTTTTGAAAGTGAGTTTGATAAAAGAGGGAAAATGATAGAGTATCAGGAGAAATTGAAAGATGAGTGGAATGCAGTGAAAGATCAGGAAAATGGCAGTGTGGAGGAGGAATGGCAGTTGTTTAAGAGTGCTGTGGTGGGGCATGCAGAAGAGGTGTGTGGTGTGAGACGTGTGGGTGGTGGTGTAAGAAAAGGAAGTGAATGGTGGTGGGAGGAAGTAAGTATGGCTGTGGCTGAGAAGAGACATGCATATGAAGTGTGGCTGAAGAGGAAGGATGAGATGTCATATGAGAGGTATAAGGAAAAGAGTAAGAGGGCGAGAAGGGCTGTGCATGATGCTAAAGTGGCAGCAGATGAGAGGTGGGGTAGGCAGCTGACTGAGAATTTTCAACAGAATAAGAAAATGTTCTGGAAGGAGGTGAAAAGGGTGCAAAACAGAGAGTCTGGGAAGGAAGAGTGAGTAAAAGCAGAGGATGGAAGGATGTTAATTGAGATGGATGCAGTAAGGAAGAGATGGGCAGAGTATTTTGAAAGATTGTTTAATGTAGAGTAGGAAAGGGTGGCTGAGATTGTGGCGGATGGAAGAGTGCAAGGAATAAATGTGTTGGGAGAGCTGAATGATTCTTTGATCACGAAGGAGGAAGTGGAGAAGGCAGTAAAGGAGACGAAAACAGGGAAAGCTGCAGGTATGGATGGGTGTGCTGTGGAATGCCTGAAGGGTGGTGGAGTGACTATTGCTGAGTGGTTAGTAAGATTGTTGAATGTGTGCTTTGTGAAAGGTATGGTGCCAATTGACTGGGCAAGTGCTTGTGTGGTCCCGTTGTATAAAGGCAAGGGTGATACGTATGAATGTACTAGTTTTAGGGGTATAAGTCTCTTGAGTGTTGTAGGTAAGGTGTATGGTAGAGTATTAATTATGAGAGTTAGAGACGGTACAGAGGGAATGATTGGTGATGAGCAGTGTGGCTTTAGGAGAGGGAGAGGATGCGTGCATCAGGTGTTTGCTGTGAGACAAGTGTGTGAAAAGTATTTAGTGAAAGGCAAGGATGTCTTTTGGGCATTCGTGGATTTAGAGAAAGCGTATGATAGAATTGATAGGGAGGCTTTGTGGACTGTTTTAAGATTGTATGGACTTAACTCGCACCGTCCCGGCGACGTGAATTAACGTCCGCACATGATGTGCACTCATGTCCCGGCGACGTGAATTAACGTGGCAACATTGCAAGTTGCATAATTTTCACATTTTTCAAAATTTGCGCCTGATTTTTGTTTCGCCCGCCTACACAAGCCTCACCTACTCACTGCCAGGCGGATAATCCCCTAGACCCAGATTAACCCCACCTGACCCTGTGATCATCCACTTACCTGTCAGCAGTCACCCAGGTCAAACATGGCGCGTCGTGGGCTTTCAGACGAGGAGATACAAGTCGCCCTGGATACCATTACAGGGGATAGTGATTCCCCACTGGACGATGACACCCTCGATGTCAGTTACGTGCAGCCTAAGGAGGTTACCAGCAGCAGTGATGAGGAGGTCCCTTCCCCAAGGAAGGTCAAATATATAACATATAGGAGGGCAGGGGACGGCCAGCCTGCACCACGTGCTGCATCTAGGTAGCAACACATACCATCAGATGAGGACGAGGAAGCAGTACATGGTGGCGTATTTTCCTGGCTGAGGAAGGAAAAGATATTGCCACGTGGGACTGGGACAGACGTCACATCGCGACTGTTCCACAGGTATGTTCCTTCTATGTGTTCTGTGGCAGGAAGCAGTGGTGTGGGGATGGTTAGGGCAGCAGAAAGTGAAAGTGTTGGGGCAGGAGAGCGCAGACAGATTCGTGAAAGCAAGAGTGGTGTGGGAGAGGCAACACGTCCACGTGGTGTTCATGTTAGGCGTGGTGTGAGTTAGCAGAAGGTGAAAGCACTTGTCTAACATGTAAAAGGGTAATATGTTATATTGGAAGTATTATAAAAGAAGAGACACTGGGTACGAGTGTGTGGAGTGCAACGTTGCTCTCAGCCTGCAACTGTGCTTCCGTGAGTATCATAATAACAGGCACTATTGAAAGTGTGTGTAGTGTGGTAAGGCCTGTACATACGCGATAAAGAGTCGCTCAGTATCATAATAGTGCCATGTTATCTTATGTGATACTAATCATAGGAGGTTGCATAGTTACTAAAAAGTTAGTATGTAAGTTGAAAAATGGTCTAAGTTGAAAGTCACAGAACATACAGTCAGTAGGTAAATGAGCACTAGGAAGAATTCTGTTCACGGTGTAAGAGGAGTGGAAAATTCCCCAAGGGCTCTAAATTTAGCCACCAATTATGGGATAAGCTGTCTCCCAGTGTACCACCATCCCACCTCACTCTCTCTCTCTCTCTCTCTCTCTCTCTCTCTCTCTGTTACATAGCCTATGATTTCATCATCCTTTGTATAATTCTAAAGTACACTATGCTGCATGTTTGATCACGATTCGCCTCGTGGCTTCCATAGTGACCAGGCTTGCGTGTTCTATCTCACTCCTCCCTTCTCCCCCTTATAGTAGAGTAAGTCGTTCTTTCTGTTGTTCAGAGCAGGACTGTCAACTCTTCCTCCCCTGTGCCTTCATTTCCGCGTCCTTCTTGCAAGTTGTATCAAGCTCTGCCGGCCCCCTGTATAATGAGCTCAGTCTCTGTATTAGTTGCCACTTAGATCTACTCCTTATTTTGTTCACATCTCTGTCCTCCCCTGTATAGTGTATTATTATTTTTGTGAGTGCTCAGGAAGTCTCCAGCCATCTAGCTGCTGTATAATTTGAGTATAAGTGTTGTTACCATTTTTCTTGTACTGTATGGCCTAAGGCGTTAATTTGCAGGCCTGGTAAGGTTTTTATGATTCATGCAAAGTTTTTAATGTCAGCCAGTGTGAGTAGTGTTTTGTATCCGTGATAATATTATATCTTACTTTAACTTAGCATTATCCGGTTTTCTCATTTTATCAGGGCTGACTTAGATAAATTTGTTCTTGCTAAATTCGTGTTAATAGAGGCTATTGCAGTTAACTATATATTTAACCTGTTTTTGCCATTACATTATCCTTATGAGTCCTGAATGTTTAGTTGTTAGTTTGAGCATTAAACTTTAACTTGTAATTTTACCTAAACCTTTTGTTTTGAACCTGGAACTTTGCGGGACAGTAGTGATTTTAGTATTCTCACTTGAAGTGTCCATTTTCTCTCTATGTTCCGTAACATAAATTTGACGACCTCTTATCAGGATATTCAGGATATTATCATAAGGATATTGCTTGATATTTTGTGACTGTGATTTATTCATGATGTCTGCTATTACTACGCTTGATGAAGCCAAAGATTTTTTGTCAAATGTGCAAACAGTGTGTGATGTAGAAAACAGAACAAAGAATGAACTTAAGCTTCTTGCTCAACAATTGGGAATTGCTGTTCGCTCTCATCATTCTAAAGATCAAATTGTTGACATGATTAATAAAAGCTTGTTTAATGTAACTCCTCCAGATGAGCAAACGTAGATTGAAATAGCTAAGTTACAGCTAGCCCTGCAGCAGGCTTGTGCTAAGGAGGCTGAGTTTCAGGCTCGTGCTAAGGTGGCTGAGTTTCAGGCTCGTGCTAAGGAGGCTGAGGCTAAGGAGGCTGAGTCTCAGGCTCGTATTCAGGAGGCACAGGCACAGGCTCAGGCACAAATTGAACTTGCTAGGATTCAGGCAGACCATGAGTATCGCATGAAACAAGGTGGAACTGGATCATCTAGCTCTGATGATTTTGATGTGGCTAAAAATGTTAAATTTGTCCCTCCTTTTAATGAATCTGATTTAACAAAGTATTTTCAGTTGTTTGAGAGGGTAGCTACAGGTTTTAATTGGCCCAAAAAGTATTGGCCAGTACTCCTTCAGAGTGTTCTCACCGGTAAAGCTCAAGTAACTTATGCATCTTTGCCTCAGGATCAATCTGATAATTATGATCTAGTTAAGAGCTTGATTCTTAAGGCCTATGAGCTTGTTCCTGAAGCATAGAGTAAAATTTAGGACAACTTATAAGCAAGATAAGCAATCCCATGTTGAGTATGCAAAAATCAAAGAAGATCTGTTAGAGCAGAGGTTAAATTCTAAGAATGTAAATTCTGATTTTGATAAATTTAAATTTATCAAAATCAGAATGATGATTTTGCTGGAGGACTTCAAAAGGTGTATTAATAAAGATGTAAGCCTATATCTTGATGAGAGAAGAATAGATAATTTGTCTGATGCTGCAGTTTTAGCTGATGAATATGTTCTCACTCACAAGAGATATTCTAAAGAAAAAAGGAAAGCTGAGTGTAAGTACGTTGTCTCTGCTCAGAGTACAGGTAACAGGAAAGAGAATAAGGATGATGTTTCTCAGGAAGTAAATACCAGCTTCACCTCTAGATTTCAGAAAAGTAAATGTACTTATTGTAGTAAGCTTGGTCATACTACGGAGAAATGTTTCAGGAGACAGCGTGATGTGAACAAAAAGGAGTCTTTAAATATTCAGTCAGTTGGTCTAGTGTCCACCCTTGAGAGTTCCCAGAATTCTTTAACTGAGTTAACTGAACCTGCTTTGAGGGGTAAATTAAATTCTCATGATGAAGCTCCTCTTTTGAGCAGTAACGTGGGTGACACTCTCAAGAGTTCATGTGCTAATTTCCTGTCTGGTGGTTTTGTCAGTCCTCTGGACAGTAATGACAGGAAATCAGTTAAAATATATCGTGATACAGGTGCCTGCCAATCCCTTATGCTGACCAGTGTTCTAGGGTCTAATGTTAATTCCTATGATGAAACTGTAATCTTACAAGGTGTAGGGAATATTTACTTCTCAGTCCCTCTGTGCAGAGTGAATTTAGAGTCTGGTTTTGTTAATGGTTCCGTTATGGTTGGGTTGGTTGAGACACTCCCAATGTCAGGTGTAATTTTCTTACTTGGAAATGATATTGGTGGAAGTAAAGTGTGTCCAGCTCCTCAGTTGTCTAGTGAGCCAGTGGCTGCGACCCAGGATTGTGGTGTCCCTGATGTGTTCTCTGCATGTGCTGTCACTAGGGCTAAGTCTAAAGTTGCTAGTGACTTAGAGGATAATGATGATGATGATGTTATCCTAGCTGACACTTTTCTTGCTAATTTGGACCACTCACCAGATGAGGCAGTACCCCGTAGTGTTGATAACTTGTCTCGTCAAGAGTTGGTTGAGTTGCAGATTGCTGACCCTGAGTTGAAAGGTCTAGCTAACTCTGCTTGCAGTGAGGAAGAGTCAGCTGGTGCTTCTACTTGTTAATACATAAAGTCAGGAGTACTTATGAGGAAGTGGAGACCCCCAACAGCATCAGCCGACTGTGAATGGGAGGTTGTACATCAAGTTGTCATCCCTCGTGTTTGTAGGCAGGATATCATTAGAGTGGCTCATGATTCCAGTTTGGCAGGACACCTTGGAGTGAGGAAGACTGTGGCACGCATTTTGAAACACTTCTACTGGCCAGGTATCTTCAGAGATGTTTCCTGGTATTGTAAGTCTTGTCACACCTCTCAAGTTGTGGGGAAGTGTAATCAGACCGAAAAGGTTGCACTTCTAGTTCCCATTCCTCCTTTTGAGGCGCCATGCACCCGTGTGTTGGTGGATATTGTGGGCCCTCTTCCTAAGACTTCTTCAGGATTTTCTTATGTGTTGACCCTGATTGATATGGCTACTCGTTATCCTGAAGCCATTCCACTTAGAAATATCTCAGCAAAGAACGTGGTTAAGGAAATGCTAGGGTTCTTCACCAAGTTTGGTCTGCCCAAGGAGGTACAGTCCGACCGGGGAAGTAATTTCATGTCAAATGTTTTCAAGCAGTCTCTGAAAGAGTTGGGCATCACCCAGATTACGTCTTCAGCTGACCATCCCCAGACCCAAGGAGCGTTGGAGAGATACCATCAAACACTCAAATCGATGCTCAGGAAATACTGTTTGGAACATCAGAAAGATTGGGATAAAGGTCTTCCATTCGTTGTATCTGCCGCAAGAGAATCTCCAAATGAATCACTGGGCTTCTCACCCTTTGAACTACTGTTTGGCCATGAAGTAAGAGGACCCCTTAAGCTACTCAAGGAATGCTGGCTGTCGGAGGAAGATGACGTCAACCTGCTGGAGTATGTTATGAAGTTCAAAGAACGGCTGTCCACTGCTTTACAGCTGGCAAGAAAGAATTTAGGAGTTGCTCAGGAGAAGATGAAGACTTGGTATGATAAGAAGTCCAGGTTACGCCACTTTCAGCCAGGAGATTAGGTTTTGATTCTGCTACCGGTGCATGGGCAACCTCTTCAAGCCAAGTTTAGTGGTCTTATTTCGTGGAGAAGAAACTCAGTGACGTCAACTATGTCATCGCCACACCAGATCGTAGAAAGAACAAGCAACTTTGCCACATTAACATGCTAAAGTTATATCACAGGCGGGACGAAAATAACCCAGTCTGCACTGTAGCTGTTCCACCCGAGTCTGCAAGTGAAGTTCTCCCATGCAGTATGAGTCTGAGTGATAGTTTGGGGAAGAATCCTGATATCATGAATGATCATAACCCACTGAAATTCCGCAGTAAGTTTAAAGATAAAAATCAGAGATTGACAAGATGGAGTCTACTTCTTCAGGAGTATTCATTAGACATACAACATGTCAAGGGGAAAGACAATGTTATTGCAGATTGCAATAAATTTCTTTTTCTTTGTGGGGAGCTGCTACACAGCCTATGATTTCATCATCCTTTGTATAATTCTAACGTACAGTATGCTGCATGTTTGATCACGATTCGCCTCGTGGCTTCCATAGTGACCAGGCTTGCGTGTTCTACCTCACTCCTCCCTTCTCCCCCTTATAGTAGAGTAAGTCGTTCTTTCTGTTGTTCAGAGCAGGACTGTCAACTCTTCCTCCCCTGTGCCTTCATTTCCGCATCCTTCATGCAAGTTGTATCAAGCTCTGCCGGCCCCCTATATAATGAGCTCAGTCTCTGCATTAGTTGCCACTTAGATCTACTCCTCATTTTGTTCACATCTCTGTCCTCCCCTGTATAGTGTATTATTATTTTTGTGAGTGCTCAGGAAGTCTCCAGCCATCTAGCTGCTGTATAATTTGAGTGTAAGTGTTGTTACCATTTTTCTTGTACTGTATGGCCTAAGGCGTTAATTCGCAGGCCTGGTAAGGTTTTTATGATTCATGTAAAGTTTTTAATGTCAGCCAGTGCGAGTAGTGTTTTGTATCCGTGATAATATTATATCTTACTTTAACTGAGCATTATCCGGTTTTCTCATTTTATCAGGGCTGAGTTAGATAAATTTGTTCTTGCTAAATTCGTGTTAATAGTGGCTATTGCAGTTAACTATATATTTAACCTGTTTTTGCCAGTACATTATCCATATGAGTCCTGAATGTTTAGTTGTTAGTTTGAGCATTAAACTTTAACTTTTAATTTTACCTAAGTCTTTTGTTTTGAACCTGGAACTTTGCGGGACAGTAGTGATTTTAGTATTCTCACTTGAAGTGTTCATTATCTCTCTCTGTTCCGTAACAGTATATATATATATATATATATATATATATATATATATATATATATATATATATATATATTAGGATAAGGCCTGTAAATCGTGTACTACTGTGAAAGCAAATGTCTAACATGGAAAAGGCCAGAATGTAATGTGAGAAGTACTATAAAGGGGGAGAAAATAAATTCATAGGTGAAAAAATAATGACATGACATGATTTACCTACGTAAATTAGCGCTACTTCTATGCTAATTCTTTTCATAAAGCATGTACTTCTGTAAAAGCAATTGTCTAACATGTAAATGGTAATATGTTATGGTATAAGTAATCAAAAAGGTGAAAAAATAGAATCTGAGTTGAAAAAAGCATGAAAGACCAAGTTGTCACTTGGTAAATAAGCGCTATTCTTATGCTAATTCTTTTTGTAAAGCAAGTACATCTATAAAACTAATTGTATAAGATGTAAGTGGGTTATATATTATGTTATAAGTAGTCTAAAAGGTGGAAAAATAGAATCTGAGTTGAAAAAAGCATGAAATAAAATTATCTCACTTGGTAAATAAGCGCTACTTTTATGCTAATTCTTGTCATAGTGCCTCAAAATATGTACAAACAATTATGTAAAGTTGAAAATGGTATCATGTTATTGTGGAAGTAATATGGAACATGAAAAAATACAATAGCTGATGAAATAACGATGTTTGTTATCCATCGGTGACATAATCGACCGATTTTGCTAGGGTCGCACAATGGTACATACCTTATTTCTCATTTTTTTCTGTATAAAACCCAATATACTTCTGGTATACATATTTCCAACATATGAATACATGATAATAAACGTATACTGCATCAGTTCAGAGTACCTGTGCCACCATAGAAAACGTACGGCGAAAAGATTACTCATAGAGCATGGCAGTACCTGTCAAACTTACGTGCTCCAGGTAAGCCATTTCTGGACCCAAGGGACACCTTTCTTTTGATTTTCCTTAGTTTCTGACCAAAAACGAATGTTTGAGCAAAAAAAAAAAAAAAAGGTCCAAAAAAGCCGGGACTGGGGCGGACCAAAGCTCAGAAAATGTCGGGATTGGGCGGGTTAATGGTAGGTTACTAAAAGGGGTGAAGAGTTTTTATGTAAATAGTAGAGCGTGTGTAAGAGTGGGAAATGCTGTGAGTGATTGGTTTCCTGTTAGAGTGGGGCTGCGACAGGGATGTGTGATGTCGCCTTGGTTGTTTAATATTTATATGGATGGTGTTGTAAGGGAGATGAATGCAAGAGTTTTAGGTGGAGGTCTGAGTCTGGTGAATGTTGATGGTGGAGAGTGGTATCTGAAGCAGCTGCTATTTGCAGATGATACTGCACTGGTGGCTGATTCAGAGGAGAGATTGAGACAGTTGGTAGAGGAGTATGAAAGGGTTTGTGAAAGGAGGAAATTGAAAGTAAATGAGAATAAGAGTAAAGTGATGAATTATACGAGGTTGGTAGAGGGTAGGGGGATGAATATAGTTTTGAATGGTGAGTTGCTTGAGAAGGTAGTGTTTTAAGTATTTAGGGTCACATGTTGCTGTGGATGGAAGAATAGATACAGAAGTGAAGTTTAGAATGAATGAAGTAGGAAAGGTGCTGGGAGGAATGAAAAAGGTGTTTAGATGTCGTTCACTTAGAATGGATGTAAAGAGAAGGTTGTATGAGGGTGTTGTGGTACCGACTGCGTTATATGGGCCTGAAACATGGAATATGGGTGTAGCAGAGAGGAAAGTTTGATTGTAATGGAGATGAGGTGTCTGAGGAGTATGTGTGGAGTGACGCGTATGGAATGAGTGCAAAATGATGAAGTGCGAAGAAGAACTGGAGTGTTTCGGGAGATGGCTTATACTGTAGAGTTGAGCAGAGGGTGTTGCGATGGTTTGGGCATATGGAGAGAATGGATAATGAACGACTGGTGAAAAAGATAACTAGATCTGATGTGAGAAGTGTAAGGCTGAGAGGGAGACCATGAATAGGATGGATGGACATTGTGAAGAGAGCGCTGGATGTGAGAGGATGTCTGTTGAGCAAGGAAGAGTGGCTGTGCGTGACAGAAATAAATGGAGAGAAATTGTGAATGAGTAAATGATAATGCAGCCCTGAGGGGATATTCTCCAGCATTTGGTCTGATCAGCTAGTCAGGTCAGGTGCGGGTAAGGGGATGGGTCTATTATGATGTGGCAGGGGTAAACCAACTCTGCTGTCAGGCCCTGCTGCGAATGTCACTGATTGCACTGCGCAGGTGACCCGTGTGTGGTGTGGTGCAGTGAGGATCTATCCCTTCTCCCCTTTAGGGCTAAGATGCAAATGAATGTGTTTGAATGGATAAGTAAATGGAGAGTGTGTCGTCCTGTCTCGGCTACCTCCCTTTCCAAGGGGGAAGCAGCCTAGGGATATAGACAGATTGATAGCATAGGTTAGCAATACCTTAATGGCAGGTGTGCAGGGGACATAGATGCCTAGCAACTACATACATCATTGAACAGGTACTGTACCTTGCTCAGACATTTAGTGAGAACCTATACTATATGTAGAATGTACGTGAAATATGCTGCGAATGCTTGTGACGGTGCATAGTGTAGGTTAGCAATACCTTAGTGGCAGGTGTACAGGGGACGTAAGGACACCTAGCAACCACAGGCATCACTGAAGAGGTACTGTACCTTGCTCAGACATTTAGTGAGAACTTCTACTTTATGTAAAATGTACGTGAAATGTGCTGCGAGTGTTTGTCAAGGGATATAGTAGGGTGCGTAGCGTAGGCTACCGATACCTTAGCGGCAGGTGTGCAGGGGACATAAGGACGCCAGGCAACCACGGACGTTGGTGGACAGGTAGTATACCTTGCTAAGACATGTGCTGATTATTTATGATTTATATAAAATGTTTGTGATATGTGTCACGAGTGTTCTTTCTGGGATATTGTGGTTGCATAGCGTATGCCAGCAATACCTTAGCAGCAGGTGTGCAGGGGGCATAAGGACGCCAGGCAACCACGGAAGTCAGTGGACAGGTGCTGTATCTTCCTAAGACAATTGTTGAAATTTATGATTTATATAAAATGTTCGTGGTATGTGTCACAAGTGTTCTTGGAGATAAAGTATAATGTATTGAGGGAACCTTAGGGGAAGGAGGAAAATATATATTATATATATATATATATATATATATATATATATATATATATATATATATATATATATATATATATATATATATATATATATATATATATATATATATATATATATATATATATATATATATACATATAGGGAGTTGTTGACATATTTCACCCACAAGACCAACAACTACACATCATTCCTGGGGACTGTGTTGGATGCATGGTTCATCTATAATGAAGAGGAGATGGCTGTAACTTGCAATACTTTGGTGATAGAAACTCCGTGTACAAAAAGCTAGATAAGGAGTTTATTACAAGCTCACAGTAAAACAGTCTACCCTTCTCGACTGCCCAATATCAACTGATGCAATAACGCCGTCTTCAGGCGTGGGAGAGCATGCTGACCTAGCAAATTTAGTGGGGGCATGTATGCATTGGGGGGGGGACATACATACATCGGGGGTAGACATATTGTGGAGGGGGTACACTACTCCCCCGGGTAGCGGAGATGGTGTCTCCTGACACCAGGAGTTAAATGGTGGGTGAATATAGTAGTAAGGCAGGACCGGGGAGGTTCGTACAAGGGATAAGTATGATACAGGGGCAGTAGGGGAGACATGGCCATGTTGAGGGGAGGGAATTAGAAGGATATATACATATAAGATATACAAGGAATAATAGGTACAAATCCAATAAGGGTCGAAGGGATATATAAACATAATGGGAAGTACACAATAATAGGTTGATACATGAGAAAAAAGGAGTAGATATGAGGGTTGTATTGCTGTTCTTCCTTCATTTTTTTTTTTTTTCTGTAGGATACACTGTCACTCAGTAATGTATGAAAGAAATACCATCATTTTCTAGTAGGCAGAGTGCTGTTCACAGTTTGGTGAATGGTTAGATGGCAATGGTAGTCACGGAATGCGAGGGCACTAAGTACGGGGAGTTTCTACGTCGTGTGTAGGGCGTACTATGCCTGTAGCGACTCTGATTTCCTGGAGTCGACGGTCCATTTTTCTGACACAACAATGCACTGCACAGATGATGAGTAGAAAACCTATGAAAGCGATAACCACAGGGGGAAACACAACTGTTGGATGAACCCATGAACGGCTGAAGGCCAGAGAAAATTGATCCATAATGAAATCACTGTCATTAAGGAAGGTGAGCATGTGCAAGGGAGGGGAGGTGATGGTAATGTTGGCAGAAGGTAGGGTTGAAGGCATGTCGATTGGTTGAAAGATGTCATAGGAGTGTTTACGAACAGCTTGGTGATAGCGAGTGGCGTAAGTGATGACGGACTCTGATTTGACGGTACAATAGTCAGGTGCTTTGTAGAGACCACTAGTGGGGAGGGAGCGAACGGAAGAACCAGGACGCATGATTGTGACAGAGATGGGAACAGCAAAGAAGAAATACTGGACATGGTTGAGGTGAGCATGGTGGACCGGGAGGTCAGGAGCTGGGACAAAAGAACAGGCCGAGTAGATGGAATGGTTGCGAACTAAAGCAGACTCACAGGGTGTGGCACTGCTAGGGAAGATAGCGAAAAGGTGGGCAGCACAGAGACGAGAGTTCGGAGTAAGGGAGGAACATTGCTGGAGGTCTGTGGAAGAAAGGAAGGCAACGGAAAGATGATCATGGGAGAGGAGGAAATATTCTGAAGGAACAGATACCTGTAACAAGGAGTTGTTGAGGCGGAAAGGGAAGGGAATGATGTGGAAAAGGTTAAAGGTTATGGCAGAACGGAGAGGAATATGGACGATGACGTATGTAGTGAGAAGAGTGGCTTCGAGAACAGGATAATAATATTCAAGGGAGGAGTAAGGGAGGACTGGGGAGAGACCGAAGGTGGAGTGAGCCCATTACAGGACAGAACGGAGAGCTGAGACAGGGACTAAGTCGGCAGTGACACGTCCATTGATAGCATCGACCAGGATACGAACCAAGGTAGAGACTTGAGACAGGAGAGAGTCAACGGCCAGTTGGAGATTATCCATGTTGAGTTTGAGGTAGAAGAACTGAGAGATAACGTTGAGATCTGAAAGGTGGCGTTGTAAGATAGCGGTGAAATGGGGTAGAGTGGACGTGACGTCATTGAGTTGGGGTTCAGTGAATCTGTGACTTATGAATGGCAATTCCCAAGAGAGTGGGAGGAAAAGGTTATAGAGATACTCATTCGGGTTGTGTGTCCCCATGAGGGCCGTGAGATGGTTCCTGATTCCATGGAGCTGGTGCGCGGAGGCAGGTAGGGCAATGGCTACGTCGGCCAGGGGCGCAAGATCATAGCGCAAGGAGACCTCGCCTCCTGAGCCGACCAAGGCCCCGGGACGTACTCCACCATCGTCCTGACCTGACCCAGACCCCAGGAGGGTCAGCACTGCCAGCAGGGAGATCGCTAACATCGTACCTAGAAAATCAGGGTAGAGTTAATGGGGGAGGTCGTGAAGAGGTTGATGGGCAGAGCGCAGTTTGGACCGATATTGATTGATTGATGAATGAGCAGGTGGAGATGGAGAGGAAGGAGACTGAGGGATAGGTGGAGACAAAGTAGATTGAGGGATGGGAGGAGGGGAAGAGGGGGCAGGAGGTTGTGTAAGTGACTCTTCCAACACGAGGCCACGGGGTGCTCGCTTTAAGTTATCAACGTGGACCCATCTGGTGTCCCTAGTGGACAGGTCCTGGAGGTGAAATTTGTTGCCTTGTTGAGTGAGGACACGGTGGGGCCCTGTAAATTTGTCATCCAACTTAGAGGAACGCGTATGAGAATGAGCAAAGACAAGATCGCCTACATTGATAGTGATAGGAGAGGCGGACTTATGTTGGCGCTGCAGCATGTCCTCCTGAGAGGAAGCCAAAGTGGATTGGACATACTGGTGGATTGTCTGGAAGTTGGCCAATTTTAGTTTAACATAATCATCCATGTTGTAGATGGGTTCTGGCTTTGAGGATAAGAGAGAGTATGGGAGGTCCTTGTCAAAACCAAAAAGGACGAAGAAGGGAGATTCAGCAATGGATGCATTGATGGAGCTATTGATGGAAGATGCCACTTGGGGAATCCAGTCATCCCAGGATGAACTATGGGAGCCAAGATGTCTGAGGCACTCTAAGATTTTACGGTTGTGGCGTTCTACAAGGCCATTGGAAGCCAGATGGTTAGGCACGACATTGCACTTACTGATATGAAAGTGGCGACAGATCTCATCGAGAAGGCTATTGTTGAACTCTGTACCGTTATCAGTAAGAATGGTATGAGGGGTACTGAACGGGCAAATTACGTGATCTACAAGGGCAAATTACGTGATCTACAAGGACACGTGCAATGCTCTTCGCGGTCTTGTCGGAGAGGGGTACGAGGACACAGTAGCGGGAGAAGTGGTCGACCGCTACGAACAAGTACTCAGCGCCAGATTCTGTGAGAGGTAGTTTTAAGAGATCGATTGAGACAGTTTCCCATGGTCGTGATGGGATTGGGTATTGTAAGAGAGGTGCTGGTAAGCCGGTTGATCCTTTGTGGCGGTGGCAGGAGAGGCAAGAGTCACAGTGGGCATTGATATCGCGGCGCATGGTTGGCCAATAGTATTTGAAACGTGCTTGGCGCAAGCATCGGTCTTTACCTGGATGGGAAGCTTGAGGAGTATTATGAACAATATGAAGAACCTTTGGTACCAGGGCAGTGGGGACAACAAGTTGGCGTACTTTGCGACTGGGCATATCTTTGCCTGTTAGCAGTGTTTTCCTGTACAAGAGATCATCATCTAGTATGAACTCATCTAGTGATACTGGCAGAGTAGGTAAGGTCAAGGCATCGCCAGATTCTAGGAAATAAATGACTTTGGACCACATGGGGTCTTGGCGTTGAAAGTTTCGAACAACGTCTGACGTTAGTGTAGTGTTTTCAGTTACTTCAGGCTGCAGTGATGTTATAGCTGCTGCTACGTGACGTGAGAGTGCGTCTGCGACTATATTCAACTTGCCTGGTACATACTGAAAAGCGGGATTAAAGTCCTGGATGATGATAGACCATCTAGCTAGTCTACCTGTTAGGTTGCGATTCTTGAACAAATCACATAGTGGAAGGTGGTCTGTTTGGATATGCACTGGATAACCATAGACTATATCTCTGAAATGTTTCAAGGACCAGATTACCGCTAGCGCTTCGAGATCTGTGGCACTGTAGTTACGTTCAGCGGTTGTAAAGGTGCGACTAGCATACGCTATTACGCGCTTCCTTGATGCTTCATCGAGTTGCATCAAAACGGCACCAAGTCCAGTGCCTGAGGCGTCTGTGCAGAGAAGGAAGGGTGTGGTATAATCAGGGAACGCTAGAATAGGGGCATTTACAAGAGCTGTCTTTAGCTTTTGGAAAGCCTGTGACTGGTCGTTAGTCCAAACAAAGGGCACATTCTGCTTGAGTAAGTGGGTCAGAGGAGCGGCGATCTGCACATAATTCCTGATAAAGCGACGATAATAGCCACTGAGGCCCAGGAAACTTCGTACAGCGTCAGTAGTGGTAGGTTCTGGGAAGTTAATGATCGCCTTAGTTTTATCCTCATTAGTATGAATGCCTTGTGCATCTACGACATGGCCTAGGAATTTGATTTTCTTTCGCAGGAAGTCACATTTACTGAGATTGATTTTCAGGCCTGCGAGCTGGAGGCGTTCAAAGACTTGCTGGAGTTTGGTAAAATGATCAGGGATGGATTTACTCACAACAATGATATCATCTAGGTAAGCAAAAAGAGAGTGTCCCATCATACCGCTGAAGACTGAATGGATAAGTCGCATGAACACGGAGGAAGCATTTCTCAGACCAAAAGGGAGTCTCTTAAACTGAAAATGTCCGGAAGGGGTGCTAAAGGCTGTGACTGGGCGAGAGGGGCAGTGGATATTGAAGCGGCCCTACTAAGAGAGGGAAGTGTTTAGAAACTCCATGTGCTGTTGTTTGTAGAGGATACTGTGTTGTTAAGTGAAGATAAAGGGGAGCTGCAAGGCTTGGTGGATGAGTTTGGGAGAGTATGTAAGAAATGGAATCTAAAGATGAATGTAGGGAAGAGTAGAGTTATGGTCTTTGAGAGAAGTGAGAGGACTCTTCCATTTCAACCTGCCAGTACCCGCTGAGGAGGTCTAAAGATGAAAAGACTACGTTATTGTCACCAAGGGATTCTAGCAAATCAGTGAGGACAGGTAACGGGAAACGGTCTGGAACGGTGACAGAATTGACCTTACGATAGTCGACTACTGGTCTAAAGTTGCCGTCCTTCTTTGGTACTAAGAAAAGTGGGCTATTCCATGGACTGATGGAGGGTTCAATAATGTCCTGGTCTAACATGTTCTGTACCATTTGATCTGTTTGCTTTCTCTGGCTGTGAGGCAATCGATACACTGGTATGTAAATCGGCTGAGTTCCTGGGAGTAGTTCAATCGTATGTTTGACAAGGTCTGTTCTACCCATCGGTTCACCGGGTAAGGCAACCACGTTTCTGTACGAGGTCAGAAGGTCGAGGAGTTGAGGCGTATTTTCTGGGAAATCTGTGCAAGTGAGATGTGAGAGCATATCGGGTGAATGAGTCGGCGCAGATCCCGTAGAGTTAATAGTACATACACCGATTGGCATATCATCAGTCTGAATAGTAGGAATTGAGGAATCCTGGCACACCTTTACGGCCGCTGGGTATACTAGGAAGTCTCCAATCTTTACACCACTTTTAAGTTTTAGTGGAGCATTTGTGACATTGAGCAAGTACAGGTAGCATAAACTGTCCTCTAAGACTGTACACCACGCTGACTCATAAGTCAAGCCATTCACACAACATGTCTCAGGTAGGGTTAGTACATCCACTCCTTTCGCACTGGCAACACAAACAGAGACTTTGGTGAACTCATGCGGTAACAAAATTGTGCACGTATTCGTTACTGCACGTTTCGTCTCTGCGTGTTGGAGAAGATCATTCAGACTGTGTGAGGTAGGTAACTGAGACATGTCTGAGTCAGCGATAGTGTTGTCGGGAGAGGATGTAAGAGCCATGTTCGAGGGCTGAGGTGATGTATCAGGAGACATTGAGGAATTTATGTCCTTGCTCGCAGTCAGTAAAGGAATGATCTCTGTATTCTCAGATGAAGATAGTGGTGGTTTGGGCTGGGTTGGACTTTTTGGTAGTGATAGGGACAGAGGTAATTGAAGGACTGATTTGATCGTAAGAACAGGACGGGGACATTCCATAGTGTAAACCGGGAATCCAGAAATGTCTATACTACCACAAGCAGGTAATAATGCAATGGAATGCTGTGCCATGGTGGAGAAACCAATAAGGGCATCTGCGGGATACTGCAAGTCATTAGTGACATGAAATTCAATGAGGATAGGGGGCAAAGCTCTGTGGAGTTTGACTTCAAGGGTGACTCATCCCTTAACCTTAAACTCTGAGCCGTTAACACCACATAGGCGAATATCTGGTGATTCTAGGAAACTGACGTGGCTGTGATGGCGATGAATAATTTGTAAGGAATTTTCGGAGATGAGATTTACTATAGATCCTGTGTCCAAGAAGAATGACGTTGGTATGTCATGACTGCTTCCGAGAATGACTAAACCCGAGGATGTTATGGGACCTACATGGCGGATGGGGAGATGGGTTTCTGGTTCTACGTGATATTGGTCCGATACGGGCGCGGCGCTTCCCCCGACTGTGGGCGGTTGAGGTAACGACATTCCTCAGTGGTGTGAGTCGTGCTTGATTTGTGGTATTTGCAGTGTGGACGACGTGAGCGGGAAGGCGTACGCTGTCTGGTTTGGGAGTGAGGACGTCTGTATGTACGGTCGCAACTGGATGCTCGATGTCCAGGATGACCACAGTACCAGCAAAGAATCGAAGATTGTCTGTTCCGTCAGGCGCTAGATTGATCACGGCCTGCGGTAGGAGAGCGATGTGTGGCAGGTCTGCCGCGTGTGGTGGGACAGGAGCGAGATTGGTTTGGGGTAGTGGAGGTGTGACAGACTGAGGAGGCCAAGGGTTGGGTGGTGCCCTGACGCGTGTAGTTCGAACCTGTTCTTTCATAAATGGCTTTAGTGTCCTGAATAATTTTATCTCCTGGATTGAAACCGATTTCCAAGGCTAGCTCTCGCTGTTTAGGAGTAAGCCAGTGAAGGAATCTGAGGTAACCCATTAAGTCAGCAAAGTTGGTGAGTGAAAACATTGGAACGCCATTCTTGTCTTCTAACCATTTCATGCCTACCAGTAATTTGAGCATCTCGCTACTAGTTGCTTTCTTGGCGGCGGCAGCTTCGCGGAGCTTGGCATATTGCGCTGGGACGCGCAAGTCCTCACCTAGTTGGTTTAGGAGATTAATGAATCCCATGAGAGACGCGGTATTTGAATGCTGGCAACAAAGGCTGACGAGTTCCGTACGAAAATCAGCAAAGGTACGAATGCTATCGAAATGTCCTGCACGGATCGCGGATCCGATGTCTGATTTACCGTGATGCAAGCGACCGAGGAGGTAAGCTACTTTGAGCGATTCCTCGGTAATTTGTCTATTATTTATTTCTATTTCGACTTCTCTGAGGAAATCATAGACAGACCAAGTTGGGTCCTGGCCGGTAAATTTGGGACGATTGGCATCGTCGAGATAGATAGACTGTGGAGGGTTGGCCATGGCTGGAATTGTAGAAGTGGCGGCAGGAGAGGTGTGGGAGAGAGAGAAGGTAGTGGCAGTTAAGGGCGAGCAAGACGGGGTATGAAGGGAGGCAGGAGAGGGAACGACAGGGGAAGGAGTAGAGGAAGAAGAAGGGAGTGTAGAGGCAGGAGTAGAGGAGGAGGTATCTGGATTGACGAGGGTAGGACGGGTAGTAAGTAATTCTGCGGGAAGTGAAACGGGAGTCTCAAGTACAGGGCGGTGGTACTCTTTGCCACTTCGTAAATGAGTGATTGTGTTAGAGTCGGCAGACGGGGTATGAACAGGTGATGTTTCCGGGTCGAGAGGGCTGGCGTGAAGCGGTTGACGTGGAAAGTATGACATTTAATGCGGCAATGGAAGATGAAAGGATGAAGATGGATACGTAGGTGGAAATGTATAAATAACAATGAGAGAATGGAATACACTAGGTGTGAAAATATGAATGAAGGTGTGGGGATGAATGGTTTAAAGAAAATGCGAAGGATGAGACGGATAATAAATAACGTAGGTGAAGATGAAAACGGGGTAATGGAAATGAGATGGAATATTTACAATAACCAATCTGTAGAGAAAATCGAGGATAATCTCTATAGAAAGGAAAGATATACTATAGTTACACAGGAGAAACGGGAGTGTCGAGATGTATGACGTGCAGGGTGGCTGGGCGTAGCTGGGCTGGGGCGGGGCGGGGCGGGGCGGGGCGGGCCGACGGGGCGGGGCGGTGGTGGAGAAACAGCTGGGCGGAGAGGAGAAGAGATGCCGCGATGAATCACCGGCAGGGAGTGGCGGTCGTAGGAGGCTCCGTAATGCAGACCAGATGTGGGCGACGGCGGAGGCCGGTGGTGGGTGGTGAGGCAGATGTCGGCGCAAGGCAGGTGTAGAGCTGGTGAATTGCAAATGCAGAGAATGGTGGTGGGCAGACAGCGGGCAGACAGTGATAAGTGGCACCGTGGGGGCAGGAGCTATGATGAGTCCGGAACAGGTGCTGGGAATAGGTGCAACAGGTGCGTAGGTTGGCGACGGCGACACATGCGGTCAGGAACAAGGCGTATGGGTGCGGTGGTTTGAGAGGTGAGCACTGGTGAGAAAAATGGTACACTCGAAAAGCACAGCCAAGGTATGACACCACTAGAGGCACGGAGGAGGGGCGAGGCTGGCAGATGCGAGACATCGTGTATCTTGTTGTATCACTAAAAATCCAAGGAGGCGGTCAGAATGTGATGGTGCAAAACACCGCTGCTACCAAATGTAACTTGCAATACTTTGGTGATAGAAACTCCGTGTACAACAGCTAGATAAGGAATTTATTACAAGCTCACAGTAAAACAGTCTACCCTTCTCGGCTGCCCGATATCAACTGATGCAATAACGCCGTCTTCAGGCGTGGGAGAGCATGCTGACCTAGCAAATTTAGTGGGGGCATGTATGCATTGGGGGGGGACATATATACATCGGGGGTAGACATATTGTGGAGGGGGTACATGGCCAAGTTCCTGGGGTTGTAATTTTTCATGGGGGTGGTCAATATGCCGACAATCAGGCAATACTGGAGATATTCCTGTCTCCACAACTACCCCCTTTTCCAGCGAGTTATGAGTGGGAGGCGTTTCATGGACATCCTGGAACACTTCCATGCCTTCAACTCACTCGCTATACCCCAGGACAATCTCGATCGGCTCATCAGGGTTCAAAGGCGATGGAGTACCTCCTTCAGCGGTTCCAATGCACCTACCTACCCGAGGAGCACCTCAGCCCAGACGAGGGCTCGCTGGAGTGGAAGGGGCGGCTCAGCTTCCGTGTATACAGTACAACCCCATGAAGCCCTCGAAGTGCTCCATCAAGTTCTACATCCTGGCTGAGGCTTCCTTGGGGTACATCTAGAACTTTGAGGTGTATACGGGGCAGAAGAAGATGCTGGAGAACACCGTTTCTGGCCTTGTAGAACCGCTGATAGGCCAGTGATACAAAGTTTACATGGACAACTATTATAACTCTATCATTGTGCGAATGCCTCTTCAGTGCAGGAACCTGTGTGTGTGGGACCCTACGCCTGGCAAGAGGAGCACCAATGCAGCTGTAGGACATTGTCAGGGTCAAGAGCGTGCCAGAGAGGGGCATGACAGCAAGGCATAAGGGCAATGTGATGGTGTTGCTGTGGAAGGACAAGCGCATTGTCAACATGGTCTCCACCTTCCACAGCACAAGCACCATCTAAAAGCAGGTTTGAGGAAAGACCAGGGGTCCTGATGGAAGGACAACCTATGTCCAGAAGACCGTGGACAAGCCTGTCGTCGTTGAGGACTACAATCAACACATGGGTGGGGTGGACCACTTCGACCAGATGGTCCATTATTACCCCATCCAATGGCAGACCATGAAGTGGATCAAGAAGATCACGTTCTGCTTCATCCAGATGGTCATTTTCAACATGTTCGCCCTGTATAAGAAGTGCTCGCATGGGTCAGTCAGTCCACTGGAATTTGTGGAGAAGATAGTTGACAAGCTCCTTCACTTTGAAGAAGCAGAGTGGCTCTCATCAGGGCGCGTCATCCACCACACCCCTGACCTTCCAACTCGACTGCCAGCAGGACCTCTGGCACTTGTGGCACCTGCAGCAGAACCAGCACAGGTGCCAGCACCACCATCTCCTGGGCCAGCACTGTCACCTGGATCAGCACCAGCACAGGTGCCAACACCACCATCTCCAGGAGCAGGACCAGCACAGGAGCCAACGCCACTATCGCCTGCAGGACCAACATGGGTGCCCAGACCACCATCTCTAGCAGTTCCTGGTCTGTTGGGAGAACCTGCTGCCATTGCCATGCCCGACCTTGCGGCTGCACCTCCAGGACGACAGGACCAGGGAAAACCAGGAGGACATCCAACCAAGCATCGGAGAGTCACCAATGACAGAGTGCGGTTGGATCACACACTGGGCCATGGACGGGAGAGGATCCCCAACCAGAGGAGGCTCCGGTGTACCCTGTGTGCCCTGGCGAAGATGAGGAGGAACATAAGTCACATGTGTCCCTGTTTGTGATGTGCCGCTTTGCGTGGGTGATTGCTTTGAATGGTTTCATGTCGAGCGAAGGATTCCCTAGTGGAGTGTACACACACACACACACACACACACACACACACACACACACACACACACACACACACACACACACTCACACACTACATAACTAATCATCTTCAAAACCCACAAGGCCCTGCAAGGAGCTGAACACCCCTGGAGGAAATGAGTTATTTTAATTTTGTTGATTTGTATATTGACCTATTTCAATACCTCTATATTTCTTCTACATATAGCACATATGACAGAAAGTACAGCTTCAGTATCAGTAACTAGGAAAAAGAGTAGTGGTCATGTCGAGTAGCTAATAGCATTATGAAAACAACCCTTGGGGATTTTACAATCTGCACATGACAAAAAAAAAAAAAAAGGCTTTGGGAAGATATTTTTTAGGTAAAGGCAGGGGGAGAGAGTGTTTTTTTTTTTCTCGCTTGCAGTATATCTATGCAGCGCTTGGAGAAGCATTGTTACATTGTTGTGCAATTATATACTCGAAAACTATTGGACGTATCGATTTGCTGTAAGAACCATGATGAAGATCAGTGATTTCTACATATGTTCATCACCAAAATATAAACCTTTGGGAGCATATTTTTTAGGTAAAGTCGGGGAAAGAGAATGTTTTTTTCTTGCTTGCGGTACAGCTAAGCAGTGCTCGGAGGAGTATTATACCTTTGTCCTCCGTTTACTCGAAAACTATTGGACGTATCGCTTTTCTGTAAGAACCATGATAAAGATCAATTAATTCTACGTATATACAGGACATAACAATTTAATATCTCTGATGAAAAGACGTTGTTACTTAAGCGGGAATATGACAGTTGTGCGCGCATGACGAAAGTGCAGCACGGCTGTCAGTATCAAGTAGTTTTTTGCGATTTACTCGGAAACAATGAGGCGTATTAAAAATCTGTGGGTACCATGAGCAAGCTCATGAGATTCTACACAATATTATAAAATAAAAACATAAGGTGTGAGAGAAAACTTTTCCAGTAGGGCTCTCTGAACAAAAATCAGATTATCTTGAAAAATGGTTTTCAGTTTTTGGCTATTTTCTCGAAAACTACGAATCGTATCACAGCCGACACTTCTCATTAGAAAGCCGATGAAATTCTTTATCAAAACTTTTAATAACATTTTTCTGTATGATGGAAAACATTCGAATTAGGATGTTGAGAAATGAGACTGACATTCCAGAATGTTCATTCACACCAGCCTAATGTACTTTTATTCACACACACACACACACACACATATATATATATATTTTCCTTATCGGCTAGAACAAACATCGACGAATAAGATGATGTAGGTTTTATTGCAGTATATTGAGGTTTGGGTGGCGAAAATAAGGCGAGAATACATGTTTTCAGTGGCACGCGGGTGGGCTGGCAGTGCTGGCATTTGGATAAAATCATGTCCCATAAAACTTACTAAAACTTATCCGTGTGCGAGAGGGTATACTATATATATATATATATATATATATATATATATATATATATATATACAGTATATATAAATATATATATATATATATATATACAGTATATATATATATATATATATATATATATATACATATATATATATATATATATATATATATATATTATCTCATATCTCATCAGCCGTTTGAGTGTCCACTGCAGGATCGGCCCATCCCGACCGAAGTGGGAACGATACAGCCAATGTATCTCTACCAAGTGGCTTAGGCTGTCTCGTAGAGATTGTATGTAGGGTTAGAAGTGCTTGTAAGTGTGATTGTTGTGTTGGAGTGGCTTTGGATGTGTGTGTAGTCTGTGAAACAAGTGTAATCGGCCCGCGCAAGCCAACTGGGTGCAAGCTTACTATACAGTATGCGACACTGGTTCAACCAAAGCACCCCTTGTATATATATATATATAATTGTGGTAGGTGTGGGTGCTCACCATCCACTCACTCGACGTAGTGCTGCTCTCGGGTGTCTGCCCTTTCCTCTCCATCGTTCTTTCCTTCGATTCTCTTTTCTTTCTTTCCTTGTCCTTCTGCCTACAGGTGACTTTACACTCCCTCCTCTGTCTTTCCTTCATTCTTTCCACTTCCTTCAGCCTGTGGGTGACTCTACACTGAGTGACAAGCCAAATGGTTTCCTGTGCACCAGGAAGCCATTTAGTATGCTGGGTGGTAACCATGTAACCAAATTTTGGCGCCTGGTGGTTTAGTGGGTAATTATTGCGCTCCAATCGGATTAAGCTGGTGAAGGTTTATATCCAAGGGAAGGTTGGGGTTGATTCCTCATGTAATGCTACTTAGGGATGAGTGAGGCTGGTCACTCATCTTAAATGTCGGGACCAACTGCCTAGCCCCGGGCTCCTATGCTCCTCATGGGGCAATGTAGGATTGGATGATGGATGGATATGGATATATATATATATATATATATATATATATATATATATATATATATATATATTGTTACATAGCCTATGATTTCATCATCCTTTGTGTAATTCTAACGTACAGTATGCTGCATGTTTGATCACGAGCGTGTTCTACCTTGTCACAAATCAAATTCGCGACATTTCCCTTTTGTGAAAAACACGAACTATTAGTGGAAAACTCACTGTGTATTGCTCAGTTAACCGTTTCTCTCTCCACTTCGGTGGTATACTTTTCAAAACATTCGTCACTGTTTCAAAAGTGACCGATTTAATGCACGTCACTAAGTGCTCTACTGAGTGATATCGCCCCTGCTTGCCTCGACCATTAGAAAAATGCGGCCTAGTGCTCCGCTTTCTTTCCCACGACTTAGTCAGTCCAGTGTTTGCTCTGACGGAGGAAGGATCTGTGCTCCAACAAGTGAGAAGTCAGCCAGGCTCTACTTAGACCACAGTCTCCAGTGCTCCCACCCTCGGTGATACAAAGCATTCATCGTTCAGTATTTCCTTTCGTGTTCCTAGTCTTAAGAGTTTAATTAAGGTGTTTTTCCTAGGCGTAAGAATTTAGCTCGAGTGAGTGAGTGAGTGCGATCTCATTAATTTGATTTTGAATTGTAACGTTAAATTTATTTTGTAATCAATAAATTTAACAGTTCTTTCGCTTGAGCTTAATGTAATGTAAACTCTTGTTTCATTTCTCCACAGTTAAGCTTATTTCTCTTAGAGCTCCTAGCTTGCATAAACGTTTGCCTTTCATAACTGGTACTTAGGCCAGTCTTGTGTATTAAACTTAAAATCCGTTGTGCCTCCTAGGAGTTAAGCACCAGCAAGAACCTGATGCTATTATTAGTATTAGTTATTTATTGTCAGGGGTGAAGTAACTTTCTCCAGAGGCTACAGTACTATTGAACAGCAATTGAGTGATTAGTCTCTGCTGTGTACTGTCGAGAAAGTTTATAAATTCTCGTTCTTAGAGAATCGTTGCTTGATTTAGCAAGACAATCATTGTCCCTGCTCTTTAATATTATTGAATATTATTATCAATTGAATAATATTTAGCATTTATAAAAAAAAAAAACGTGATATTTATAAAAACCCCGTGACAATTGGCGTCATCATTCCAGGATATTAACTCCTAGCTCTAAACCTATTCACGAGATAGTACTCACTCGTTCATATTTAGGAATTTATCATTAAAGTTTATAGGCACAAGCTTACTGGTGTTTACCCTTGATTTAGCACGTGAATTTTGCTTTATCAATCCATAGAGTACTTAACTCTATTTAGTTTATTCTTGGTAACGCCAGACGATTTTATTCGCTCCTGGGAAGTCGCCGTACCCATTGTGTTTATTATTGAGTCTTCCCAGTCATTTACATTTTTTATTTATTCTTTTCCAGTTAATTAGATAAGACTGGTCACCACTAGCTTGTGTCTGTACTCTTTACTTGTGTCTTTAGCATTCGTTTGCGAAGCAGTCAGTACTCAGTTTCGGTTTGCTTAGTAAATTAGCATCATGGCTACCACCATATTTTTACAGGAAGCCAAAGATATGGGTCTTACAGACCCAACCGAAATTAAAGAGTATATACTCTCACGGCATAATCAGGAGCAGCAGCGTGAGAATGATGCCCGTGAAGAGCGTAAGATTCAGCGCGAATACGAGCGAGAACAGCGAGAACAACGTGAAAGAGAGCGTGCATATGAAGAAGAGCAGCGTGAGAAAGAGCGCGAATACGAGCGTGAACGACATGAACGCGAGCGAGAACAACGCGAATACGAGCGGGAACAACGCGAATACGAGCGTGCCGAACGTGAGGCACGAGAAAAACATGAACTTGAAGTGCTGAAGCTCCAGCGAGATTCCTTGGCTTCAGACACGTCTGGTGCAGTTGGTCCAAGCTCCACGAGCGTTCTCCCTGCACATGTCCTGGCGACCCCACGCATCAAGCTTCCTTCATACAAGGAAAGCGAGCGAATCGAACCGTACATAGCTCGTTTTGAGGACATGGCAGACATGTATCAACTGGATGAGGCAGCTAAGCGGATTCAATTTCTTAGTTTATTTGAGGACCCTGCCCTCGATATTCTCCACAGAATTCGTGGAGACAATCTCACATATGAGATGATGAAAGCTGCACTCATTAAGGTGTATGGTCTCACAGTAGACGACGCCAAAGTTCAGTTCATGCGAGCTCGTCTCCAGGACAAGGAGACAGCTGTTCAGTTCCTCGATCGTCTCACTGCTTACTTAAATGATTGGATGGAGAAAGATGAAACTCCTTCCACGCGTGAGGGGATAATTGACCTTATGCTGCGTACACAGCTAGAGAGGTCGTGGCCTGCTGAGCTCATAGCACAGCTTAAGATCTGCCAGGTGAAAGATGCCAGCCAAATGGCAGAAAAGGCTGACGCATTCTTTACTGCATACGGGTATCAAACTCGTAAGCAAAACACCTGGAACAGGAAAGCTGATAAGTCTGGGAAGCCGTCTCAGACTGAATCCCAGCACCAAGGCCATTCTCAGAATAATGGCCAAGGTCCAAAACCGCAGCTGAAGGACCAGGGACAAAACACTCAGAAACCTGAGTGGAAGAGGTACAAGTACCCTAACCAGCAGCAGTATCAGCCACGCAACCGACCGTCAGGACAAACTTTTTCACCACCAGCTCAAAAGAGGCAGGAAGCGAATGCAGCCTTCATTCCTCAGCAGCAGCGTGGTCACGTCCCTACCAGTATGGGTACTCCCCCACAGTTCACTAGTCCCAGTGACAGTGAACCCCCCTCCACAGATGGCCAATGTTCCATCTCCTCAGGCACTGAGTATGACTCCTCAAGTGTCCAATTCACAAGGCACAATGTTTGCCGCATCAATTCAGCAGCCTCATGAGTGGCTAGCTGCTTCCTCCACAGGCCCTCCCCCAGGTGACAGTACCTTCCTTGTTCAGCCAGGGTTTGTGGGAGGCATTCCTGTGAAGGTCCTGAGAGAAAATGGTTCCTCAGGTTGCTCTGTCAAACAGAGTTTAGTTCGGCCTGAGCAGTATACAGGTCGACAGATCCATGCAAATCTTATTGATGGATCAGTGAGATTGTTCCCTGAGGCATGTATCCAGGTGGCATCTCCATTTTATACTGGTACGACACTTGCAGTTGTCATGCCAGAACCTTTATTTGACCTCATAGTAGGCAACATTACCGGTGTCAAGGATAATTGCACCAAACATGACACTACTCAGACTTCGGCTGCTGCGGTAACACGAGCCATGGCTGAGGCTCCAGACTGTGTCACCCCAGTGATCATTGAATCGCCGCAAGATCTGATGTGTAGTCAACTTGTTGTACAAGAACAACATTCTGACCCGACACTTGCTGCCGTGCGGAACAAACAAAAGGGTCGAGTGATTAAGTATTCACGGGGAGGTTGAGCCAAGTTCCTTCGCAAACAAGGACGGCTCTACCGTGAATCACGAACACCCGAGGGCGAGGTTCGACTGCAGTTTGTCGTTCCCGCCAAGTACCACCTAGCAGTGTTACAATGGGGTCATTGTTCAGCCTCAGGAGGTCACATGGGCAAAAGGAAGACCCAGGGCCGTATCCGAGCTGACTTTTTCTGGCCAGGGATGGGACGAGACATAAACAGTTTTGTCTGTTCCTGCAGTGTAACATCACTAATCAGGGACATGTCCTTCCTGTGCCGTTTGTAACCACACCTGTAATCTCTGAGACAGTTGAGAGACAGGGTAGTGGTGAAGTGGGTGCAGACCTGACGTCTCGCCCATTGGCCCCACAGGACACAGTATGTCCAGGGCCTGTACATACATATTATGTACCTTAAGTTAAGGGGGAAGTTCGAGAGAGAACTCCGCAGAGGCAACTTGAGGCTATGGAAGACCCGAGTTTGCACAAGGATTCTCAGCTCCCCAATACTAATATAAGTACTGTAAGTTAAGGGGGAAGTGAGAACTCCGCAGAGGCGACTTGAGGCTATGGAAGACCCGAGTTTGCACAAGGATTCTCAGCTCCCTGATACTAATATAAGTACTGTAGGTTAAGGGGGAAGTTCGAGAGAGAACTCTGCAGAGGCGACTTGAGGCTATGGAAGACCCGAGCTTGCACAAGGATTCTCAGCTCCCCGATACTAATATAAGTGCTGTAGGTTAAGGGGGAAGTTCGAGAGAGAACTCCGCAGAGGCGACTCGAGGCTATGGAAGACCCGAGTTTGCACAAGGATTCTCAGCTTTCCGATATTAATATAAGTATTGTAGGTTAAGGCACAGGTTGAGGACCCGTGTGCAGTTCGAGGCTATGGAAGACCCGAGTTTGCACAGAGATTCTCAACTTGTCAACACTAATCGTGTGCTGTAATTAATGGCGACCTCGAATGTACGAAGCTTAGGCTGTCACTCGTATTTTTCAGCCAGAGCGTACTTTTCGTAGCATGTACTGATTGCTAGGCAGAGAGAGTAATTGTAACATAATAAAATTTTGTCTCATTGACACTTTTGATGCTCCACCTCAATTGATTTTGCAGGTACAGCAATGGGCGTAGCAGTTTTGCTGTGCGGGCCAGCTGATCGTCTGCCGCTCGCTGCCGCCTCTTCTCCTCTGCCTTCGTCGCCATATTATTTACTGTGTCATTTTACACGTAGGTACAGTTACACTACAACTGTCACACCTACACCGTGTATTACATACACTACGCTACACAACAATTAGTTGTCAGTGTAAATGTAGCGAACTTTCGCTCAGTTTGACCTGAGTACAGGATTTTCACGGTCGTCACGGAGTTTTTCCCTCAAGCTTGCTTCTATTAACGTAAATACGAGGTTTTTTCGCTCAATGGCGACTGTGACTTTCTCCTGTAGCAGGATAGCAAACACACCATAGTGTGAATCTTGTGTGACTGAGTTAGGATGTGAACATATATATATATATATATATATATATATATATATATATATATATATATATCCGCAAATTTTTTCCCATAAGGAAAAAATTTAATTTTGTAGGGGCGTAATGTCACAAATCAAATTCGCGACATTTCCCTTTTGTGAAAAACACGAACTATTAGTGGAAAACTCACTGTGTATTGCTCAGTTAACTGTTTCTCTCTCCACTTCGGTGGTATACTTTTCAAAACATTCGTCACTGTTTCAAAAGTGACCGATTTAATGCACGTCACTAAGTGCTCTACTGAGTGATACTATTGTTTCTTTATTGTTCGCCCCTGCTTGCCTCGACCGTTAGAAAAATGTGGCCTAGTGCTCCACTTTTCTTTCCCACGACTTAGTCAGTCCAGTGTTTGCTCTGACGGAGGAAGGATCTGTGCTCCAACAAGTGAGAAGTCAGCCAGGCTCTACTTAGACCACAGTCTCCAGTGCTCCCACCCTTGGTGATACAAAGCATTCATCGTTCAGTATTTCCTTTCGTTTTCCTAGTCTTAAGAGTTTAATTAAGGTGTTTTTCCTAGGCGTAAGAATTTAGCTCGAGTGAGTGAGTGCGATCTCATTAATTTGATTTTGAATTGTAATGTTAAATTTATTTTGTAATCAATAAATATAAGTTCTTTTGCTTGAGCTTAATGTAATGTAAACTCTTGTTTCATTTCTCCGCAATTAAGCTTATTTCTCTTATAGCTCCTAGCTTGCATAAACGTTTGCCTTTCATTACTGGTACTTAAGCCAGTCTTGTGTATTAAACTTAAAATCCGTTGTGCCTCCTAGAAGTAAAGCACCAGCAAGAACCTGATGCTATTATTAGTATTAGTTATTTATTGTCAGGGGTGAAGTAACTTTCTCCAGAGGTTACAGTACAGTGGGGCACCAATTTTCGCGCCTAATTGGGTCCAAAAATAATGCGCGAAAGTGGAATTAGCGAAAGTTGGGGCATTGTCTTTATGGCAAAAAGGCTAATTGGTTCCCGGTTATCCTAAAGTAACATCAGATTTTCATTTTCACTTGCAATACAGTACATCAAATCACTATTATACATTGCATTGTGAGATACAAACAATAAAAACTGTACAGTACACATTATATGAGGAGAAACATACCACAGAGACCAGGTTGAGGTGTTCAATGGATGTTGGGGGTAAGTATCCGAGGCGTTTCCTCCCGACTTTGAATGTCCCGGCCACTTTTTATCACCACCACTGCCTCCCTGCCCTCCCCCCACACCACCAGGCTCTCTCCCCACACCACCAGGCCCTTTCCCCACACTACCAGGTATAGTATAGGCCATTGAACCGTGAGAATCCAACACAATGGAGCTAGCACGCTCGTACACAATGGCGGGAATGGGTGGACAGAGTGTTGACATGACGTCATTCAAGATGGCGGTGGGTTGCGGGTGGGCGGTGCAGGAATTTCAAAGTTCAAAATATTGTCCCAAACCCAAAATTAGTGCGCGAAAATCGATTTTTTTCAAGCGAAAGTGGAAGTTAGGGAATATTTGGTGCATGCCGCGAAAGTGGATTCCGTGAATCCTGCTGTAGCGAAAGTTGGTGCACTACTGTACTATTGAACAGTAATTGAATGATTAGTCTCTGCTGTGTACTGTCGAGAAAGTTTATAAATTCTCGTTCTTAGAGAATCGTTGCTTGATTTAGCAAGACAATCATTGTCCCTGCTCTTTAATATTATTGAATATTATTATCAATTGAATAATATTTAGCATTTATAAAAAAAAAAAAAAAAACGTGATATATATAAAAACCCCGTGACATACTTCACTCCCCCCTTCTACCCTTATAGTAGAGTAAGTCGTTTTTTCTGTTGTTCAGAGCAGGATTGTCAACTCTTTGTCCCCTATGGCTTCATTTGCGCGTCCTTCTTACAAGTTGTATCAAGCTCTGCCGGCCCCTATATAATGAGCTCAGTCTCTGCATTAATTGTCACTTAGATCTACTCCTCATTTTGTTCACATCTCTGTCCTCCTCTGTACAGTTGTTATTATTTTTGTGAGTGATCAGGAAGTCTCCAACCATCTAGCAGCTGTGTAATTTGAGTATAAGTGTTATTATATTTTTCTTGTACTGTATAGCATAAGGTGTTAATTCGTAGGCCTAGTGAGGTTTTAGTGATTCATATGTTTCAGGTGTCAGCCATTATTAATAATATTTTGTATCTGTAAAAATATATCTTGCATTCACTGAACATTATCCTGTTTTCTCATTTTATCAGGGCTGACTTAGATAAATTTACTCTTGCTAATTTCGTGTTAATAGAGGCTATTGCAATTAACCATATATTTAACCTGTTTTTTGCCATTACATTATCCTTATGAGTCCTGAATGTTTAGTTGTTAGTTTGAGCATTAAACTTTAACTTGTAATTTTACCTAACTCTTTTGTTTTGAACCTGGAACTTTGCGGGACAGTTTTCTCTGTTCCGTAACATAAACTTGGCGACCTCTTATCAGGATATTCAGGATATTATCATAAGGATATTGCTTGATATTTTGTGACTGTGATTTATTCATGATGTCTACTATTACTATGCTTGATGAAGTCAAAGATTTTTTGTCAAATGTGCAAACAGTGTGTGATGTAGAAAACAGAGCAAAGAATGAACTTAAGCTTGCTGCTCAACAATTGGGAATTGCTGTTCGCTCTCATCATTCTAAACATCAAATTGTTGACATGATTAATAAAAGCTTGTTTAATGTAACTCCTCCAGATGAGCGAACGCAGATTGAATTAGCTAAGTTACAGCTAGCCCTGCAGAAGGCTCGTGCTAAGGAGGCTGACTTTCAGGCTCGTGCTAAGGAGGCGGAGTTTCAGGCTCGTGTTAAGGAGGCTGAGGCTAAGGAGGCTGAGTGTCAGGCTCGTATTCAGGAGGCACAGGCACAGGCTCAGGCACAAATTGAACTAGCTAGGATTCAGGCAGACCATGAGTATCGCATGAAACAAGGTGGAACTGGATCATCTAGCTCTAATGATTTTGATGTGGCTAATAATGTTAAACTTATCCCTCCTTTTAATGAATCTGATATAACAAAGTATTTTCAGTTGTTTGAGAGGGTAGCTACAGGTTTTAATTGGCCCAAAAAGTATTGGCCAGTACTCCTTCAGAGTGTTCTCACCGGTAAAGCTCAAGTAACTTATGCATCTTTGCCTCAGGATCAATCTGATAATTATGATGTAGTTAAGAGCTTGATTCTTAAGGCCTATGAGCTTCTTCCTGAAGCCTATAGAGTAAAATTTAGGACAACTTATAAGCAAGATAAGCAATCCCATGTTAAGTATGCAAAAATCAAAGAAGATCTGTTAGAGCAGTGGTTAAATTTATTCTAAGAATGTGGATTCTGATTTTGGTAAATTTAAGCAGATGATTTTGCTGGAGGACTTCAAAAAGTATATTAATAATGATGTAGGCCTATATCTTGATGAGAAAAGAATAGATAATTTGTTTGATGCTGCAGTTTTAGCTGATGAATATGTTCTCACTCACAAAAGATATTCTAAAGAAAAAAGGAAAGCTGAGTGTAAGTACGTTGCCTCTACTCAGAGTACAGGTAACAGGAAAGAGAATAAGGATGATGTTTCCCAGCAAGTAAATACCAGCTTCACCTCTAGATTTCAGAAAAGTAAATGTACTTATTGTAGTAAGCTTGGTCATACTACGGAGAAATGTTTCAGGAGAGAGCATGATGTGAACAAAAAGGAGTCTTTAAATATTCAGTCAGTTGGTCTAGTGTCCACCCTTGAGAGTTCCCAGAATTCTTTAGCTGAGTTAACTGAACCTGCTTTGAGAGGTAAATTAAATTCTCATGATGAAGCTCCTCTTTTGAGCAGTAACGTGGGTGACACTGTCAAGAGTTCATGTGCTAATTTCCTGTCTGATGGTTTTGTCAGTCCTCTGGACAGTAATGACAGGAAATCAGTTAAAATATATCGTGATACAGGTGCTTGCCAATCCCTTATGCTGACCAGTGTTCTAGGCTCTAATGTTAATTCCTCTGATGAAACTGTAATCTTACAAGGTGTAGAGAATAATTACTTCTCTGTCCCTCTGTGCAGAGTGAATTTAGAGTCTGGTTTTGTTAATGGTTCCGTTATAGTTGGGTTGGTTGAGACACTCCCAATGTCAGGTGTAACTTTCTTACTTGGAAATGATATTGGTGGAAGTCAAGTGTGTCCAGCTCCTCAGTTGTCTAGTGAGCCAGTGGCTGCGACTCAGGATTGTGATGTCCCTGATGTGTTCTCTGCATGTGCTGTCACTAGAGCTAAGTCTAAAGTTACTGGTGACTTAGAGGATAATGATGATGATGATGTTATCCTAGCTGACACTTTTCTTGCTAATTTGGACCACTCACCAGATGAGGCAGTACCCCGTAGTGTTGATAATTTGTCTCGTCAAGAGTTGGTTGAGTAGCAGGTTGCTGACCCTGAGTTGAAAGGTCTAGCTAACTCTGCTTGCAGTGAGGAAGAGTCAGCTGGTGCTTCTACTTGTTGTTATATAAAGTCAGGAGTACTTATGAGGAAGTGGAGACCCCCAACAGCATCAGCCGACTGTGAATGGGAGGTTGTACATCAAGTTGTCATCCCTCGTGTTTGTAGGCAGGATATCATTAGAGTGGCTCATGATTCCAGTTTGGCAGGACACCTTGGAGTGAGGAAGACTGTGGCACGCATTTTGAAACACTTTTACTGGCCAGGTATCTTCGGGGATGTTTCCTGGTATTGTAAGTCTTGTCACACCTCTCAAGTTGTGGGGAAGTGTAATCAGACCGAAAAGGTTGCACCTCTAGTTCCCATTCCTCCTTTTGAGGCGCCATTCACCCGTGTGTTGGTGGATATTGTGGGCCCTCTTCCTAAGACTTCTTCAGGATTTTCTTATGTGTTGACCCTGATTGATATGGCTACTCGTTATCCTGAACCCATTCCACTTAGAAATATCTCAGCAAAGAACGTGGTTAAGGAAATGCTAGGGTTCTTCACAAAGTTTGGTCTGCCCAAGGAGGTACAGTCCGACCGGGGAAGTAATTTCATGTCAAATGTTTTCAAGCAGTCTCTGAAAGAGTTGGGCATCACCCAGATCACGTCTTCAACCTACCATCCCCAGACCCAAGGAGCGTTGGAGAGATATCATCAAACACTCAAATCGATGCTCAAGAAATACTGTTTGGAACATCAGAAAGACTGGGATAAAGGTCTTCCATTCGTTGTATTTGCCGCAAGAGAATCTCCAAATGAATCACTGGGCTTCTCACCCTTTGAATTACTGTTTGGCCATGAAGTAAGAGGACCCCTTAAGCTACCCAAGGAATGCTGGCTGTTGGAGGAAGATGACGTCAACCTGCTGGAGTATGTGATGGAGTTCAAAGAACGGCTGTCCACTGCTTTACAGCTGGCAAGAGAGAATTTAGGAGCTGCTCAGGAGAAGATGAAGACTTGGTATGATAAGAACTCCAGGTTACGCCACTTTCAGCCAGGAAATCAGGTTTTGATTCTGCTACCGGTGCATGGGCAACCTCTTCAAGCCAAGTTTAGTGGTCCTTATTTCGTGGAGAAGAAACTCAGTGATGTCAACTATGTCATCGCCACACCAGATCATAGAAAGAACAAGCAACTTTGTCACATCAACATGCTAAAGTTATATCACAGGCGGGACGAAAATAACCCAGTCTGCACTGTAGCTGTTCCACCCGAGTCTGCAAGTGAAGTTCTCCCATGCACCATGAGCCTGAGTGATAGTTTGGGGAAGAATCCTGATATCATGAATGACCTCCAGACTAAGCTTTCTCATCTAGCTCCTGAGGAAAGGCAGGAGTTTTCAGCATTACTGCAGGAGTACGCGCAAGTGTTCCGTGCTACTCCAGGAAAAACCACTGTGTTGATGCATGATGTCGATGTTGGAGACGCAAAGCCAATTAAACTGCCTCCTTACCATGTGAACCCAGCGAAAATTCCTCTCATCCAGAAGGAGCTTGGCTACCTGTTGGACCACAAGATGATTGAGCCCTGTCAGAGCGAGTGGAGTTCTCCTGTCACTCTAGTCCCTAAGCCAGGTGGGTCACACCGGCTTTGCATCGACTACAGACGTGTTAATCAGATAACCAAAGCAGACACTTACCCTCTCCCTCGCGTGGAAGATTGAATAGACAAGATCGGAAAGGCTAGGTACATAAGTAAGTTTGATTTGTTAAAGGGATACTGGCAAGTACCTATGACTGAACGTGCTAGGGAGATCTCATGTTTTGTAACACTAGGAAAGACTTTTGCATGTTCTGTAATGTCATATGGTATGAAGAATGCACCAGCCACTTTTCAGAAGCTCATGAATGTTGTAACAGAGGGTTTGGCAGGGTGTGTTGTTTATATTGATGATGTATTAATCTTCAGTGACAACTGGAAAGATCACCTATGCCATGTCAGTAAATTTCTTGAGCGTTTGGTTCAGGCTAATCTTGTAGCTAATTTATCAAAGTGTGAGTTTGGTCAAGCTAAAGTTCAGTACCTTGGGTACGTAATTGGTGATGGACATGTTGCACCACCAGGAGCTAAGGTGCAGGTTATAAGTGATCTTCCCAGACCTAAATGTAGGAAAGAGCTACAAAGATTTTTGGGAATGGTAGGTTATTACAGGAGATTTGTTTTTAACTTTTCAATTCTTGTATCACCACTTACAGACCTACTGAAAAAGGGAGTTAAATTTGTCTGGACCGATAACTGTGAATCCTCTTTCAGCAAACTTAAAGCTGTCCTATTAAGTCAGCCAGTGCTCGCTACTCCAAATTTTGCTAAGCCTTTTAAGATGGCTGTGATGCAAGTGACACAGGAGCTGGGGCTGTTTTGCTGCAAGAGGATGATCAGGGTATTGAACACCCTGTATCTTATTACAGTAAGAAGTTCACTCCACCTCAAAAGAACTACTCAACTATTGAGAAAGAGCCTTTGGCCTTGATTTTGGGTTTACAGCATTTTTCATTTTATTTGTGTTCTGGTTTTGACCCCATAGTCAATTATACCGATCATAACCCACTGAAATTCCTTAGCAAGTTTAAAGATAAAAATCAGAGATTGACAAGATGGAGTCTACTTCTTCAGGAGTATTCATTAGACATACAACATGTCAAGGGGAAAGAAAATGTTATTGCTGATTGCTTATCTAGACTTTAGACAGATTGTTTTAGTGTAATAAGAAATTTCCTTTGTAAATTTCTTTTTTCTTTGTGGGGAGGTGTTACATAGCCTATGATTTCATCATCCTTTGTGTAATTCTAACGTACAGTATGCTGCATGTTTGATCACGAGCGTGTTCTACCTCACTCCCCCCTTCTACCCTTATAGTAGAGCAAGTCGTTCTTTCTGTTGTTCAGAGCAGGATTGTCAACTCTTTGTCCCCTCTGGCTTCATTTGCGCGTCCTTCTTACAAGTTGTATCAAGCTCTGCCGGCCCCTATATAATGAGCTCAGTCTCTGCATTAATTGCCACTTAGATCTACTCCTCATTTTGTTCACATCTCTGTCCTCCCCTGTACAGTTGTTATTATTTTTGTGAGTGATCAGGAAGTCTCCAACCATCTAGCAGCTGTGTAATTTGAGTATAAGTGTTATTACATTTTTCTTGTACTGTATAGCATAATGTATTAATTCGTAGGCCTAGTGAGGTTTTTGTGATTCATATGTTTTAGGTGTCAGCCATTATTAATAATATTTTGTATCTGTATTAATATATCTTGTATTCACTGAGCATTATCCGGTTTTCTTATTTTATCAGGGCTGACTTAGATAAATTTACACTTGATAATTTCGTGTTAATAGGGGCTATTGCAGTTAACCATATATTTAACCTGTTTTTTGCCATTACATTATCCTTATGAGTCCTGAATGTTTAGTTGTTAGTTTGAGCATTAAACTTTAACTTGTAATTTTACCTAACTCTTTTGTTTTGAACCTGGAACTTTGCGGGACAGTTTTCTCTGTTCCGTAACAATATATATATATATATATATATATATATATATATATATATATATATATATATATATATATATATATATATATATATATATATGCCACTATCTCACTCCTTCATTTCTGCAACATTCACGGCCTTTCCTCTAACTTTCTCTCTGTTGAGCACCACCTCTCCTCCTCTAAACCTCACCCTCTCTTTTTAACTGAGACTTAGCTGTCTGAAGCAACTGACAGCAAACCCTTTTCTATATCCTCCTACTTTTTCTATACTCATTTCAAAGCCCAGGGTGGCTGTTGTGTATATGTACACAACGACTTATCTTGTTCTTATGTTCCTGAACTTGATTCTCCTGAATTCTCTACTCTCTGGCTTTGGCTTTCCTGTCAGTCTCTGACCAAATGCACAGTATCTGTGCTGTTTACTTATCCCCTATTTCTACTGACTATAAAAAATTCTTCAACTGACTTACTTCTATGATGGAACACATCCTATTCATTTCTCCTTTCTCTGAAGTCTCCATTCTAGGGGATTTCAATGTTCACCACCACCTTTTACTCTCCTCTCCTATCACTGACCACCTGGTGAACAAGACTACATGTTTTCTCTCCTTAATGACTTAGTGCAGCTTGTACAGCACCTATCCGTATCCCTGGCTGTCTTGGACAGTTCCAACATACCTGATCTCTTTCTTACAACTAATCCTTTTGCTTACACTGTTAATCTTTCCTCTCTGCTGGGCTCCTCCTATCACAACTTTATTACCTTAACCTGTCCTATTGCTCTGGTACGGCCTGTGGACCCTCCAAAGAAACGTCGGTTGTGGCACTTTGGAGCTGATGATTGGGAGGCTCTCAGGCAGTACTTCTGTGATTTTCTCTGGAATGATTATTACTTCCATGGCCAGGGGTCTTCTGAGTGTGCCCTGCACATTACGGAGGTTATTCTCTTGGGCATAGAAGCATACATTCCTTTCTCATATCCTTTGGCTAATGTAAAAAAGCCTTCGTTTAATCACGCTTGTTCTAATGCTGTCCACAACAAGGAGAGGGCCTATTAAAGAAACCAGTGCCAACCCATACCTGAATCACATCTTTTTTATGTTCCTGCCCGGAATTGTGCTAAGTCTGTTCTTCTATCTATCTATTGCCAGACGCCTCAATCCCGTTTGGGGTGGCCACAAACAAATCGCCTCCAAGTCGCCCAGTTCCCCGCCATTTCACTGCCCTGCTCCCAACTCACACCCACCTCTCTCATATACCTCTTCACCCCATCCCTCCATCTCATCCTCGGCCTCCCCCTCCCTCTTCCCCCCTCCACCTCACTCACATACACTCTCTTCGTCAGTCTTTCACCCTCCATCCTCTCCACATGGCCAAACCACCTCAGTGTGTTCCTCATAACGCTTCCTATCACAACCACATCAACACCACAACGCTCCTTTATATCCGCATTCGTCAGCCTGTCTCTCCATGTGACTCCACAGGCTCCTCTTAAATAACCCATTTCCACTGCTCTCACTCTTGACTTGTGTCCTTCCAACAACGTTCAGGCTTCACTTCCGTACGTTACAGATGGTATCACAATACAGTCATGTAGTAACTTTTTCGCTTCCATGCTCACTTCCCTGTTTCTTATCACTGCTTTCAAAGAACCAGCAACCTTTCTTCCCTGCTGTACCCTTTCAAGCACTTCACCCTCCAAACCTCCATCCTTACTCATCACACTACTCAAGTACTTAAACGTACTCACATTTTCCAATTCCTCACCATCCAACCTCGCTATACATTCACTGACTTCACCTCTCTCAAAGACCATCACTTTACTTTTCCCTACATTTACCTTTAGATTCCGTTTCTTACACACTCTCCCAAACTCATCCACCAAGCCTTGCAGCTCCCCTTCGTATTCACACAACAACACAGTATCATCTGCAAACAACAGCACAGGGAGTTTCCAAACACTATCCTCTCTCACCAGGGTCACTCCAACATCCACTACCCTACCTTGTACCTCTTTTATTACCCCATCCATGTACAGATTGAACAACCATGGAGACATGACACATCCCTGTTTCAAACCAACTTTCAAAGACAAAAATTCACTTAGTTCACCATCCACATGCACTGCAGCCTTCGCACCATCGTACATACTCTTCACAGCATTTAACAACTTCCCATCTACTCCATATATTCTTAACACTTTCCACAATCCTTGTCTATCAACCCTGTCATATGCTTTCTCCAAATCCATGAAAGCCGCATTCAACTTCTTTCCCTTCTCTAGAAACTTTTCCACTAAAGATCTAAGAATGAATATCTGATCTACACAACCTCTTCCCTTCCTAAAGCCTCCCTGTTCTTCTCCAACTAATTCCTATGTTTTTTCTCTAACTCGGTCAACAAGTATCCTACCATACACTTTTCCTATTATACTAAAAAGACAAATGCCCGTATGATTACCACACACTTCTTTTTCCCCTTCTCCTTTGTACAAGGGAATAATTATACCCGACTTCCAATCCTCCGGGACTCTACCTTCCTCCCAGGCCAATCTGGACAACTTCCACATCCATTCTACTACTATCTCTCCCCCATGCTTCAGCATTTCACCACACACTCCATCAATTCATGGGGCTTTCCCCGATTTAACTTTCTTCATTCCTTCCACAACTTCTATCCTACTGATTTCTTCCTGTCTTCTCACCTCCCTCCTTCTCCCAGCCATTCCCCAACCACTTATACTCGCATGACTTCCATCCTCTACGTTCAACAATTCCTTAAAGTGTTCTCTCCATCTGCTCACTTTTTCTCCCTTCTCCACTAGTAATCTACCATTTTTATCTTTCACTCCTCTGCTAACTTCACTTCCACCCTGCCTTACTCTTTTCACCTCTTTCCAGAACATTTTCTTACAGTCCCTCCACTTTACACTCAAATTCCTTCCAAATTCCTCATCCACTCTCTTCTTGCTCTCTCTTACTAATCTTTTCACCTCTCTCTTTCTTTCTACATATAACTCTCTCTTCCGCCTCTCAACTTCTTCCATGCCCCTATTTCTCATCCATTCATTGTATGCTTTCTTCTTTTGTGCCACAGCCTGTTTCACCTCTTCAGTCCACCACGCTGTTCCTTGCACCCCCCTCCGTCTTCTCTTCCTTCCACACACCACATCACATGCTGCACATATTTCTTCTGTAAATATCGTACAACCACCTTCCACGTCTCCCATCTGCTCCAATTCATAATTGCGCAATCGTTCCTCCACTTCTCTCTTATACTCTGCCTTTTTCTCATCCTCTTGTAACCTTTCCACTCTCCTTGCAACTACTCCTTCCTCTCGTCTTTCCCTTCTTCTATTCCTCCATCTTACTTGAATTTTAATTCTGGCCACCACCAAGTAGTGGTCAGAAAGTCCACTCCCCCAGCCTCTATAAACTCTTGCATCCATTACACATCTTCGCATCCTTTCATCCACACACACATAATCAATCATTGCCTTCCTTTCATTCAGTTCACCACACACCCTTCTCATCACTCGCCATGTATACCTGTGGATCATTTTATGCCTGAAGAGGGTATTGGCTATCACCAACCCCCTCCCAGCACAAATGTCCACTAACGCACTCCCATTCTCATCTATCTCAGCAGGCACACCCCATTCACCAACTATTCCATCCACCTTCACATTCCCAACTTTACCATTCATATCACCAATCAAAAACACTCTCTCATTCCTTCCAAACTTTTCCATGCACACTTCCACATTTGTCCAGAACTCTTCCCTCACTCTTCTAGCATGATCTTGCGTTGGCGCATAAACACACACAATCGCCCACATTTGTATTCCAACTTTCAACTTTACCCACACAATCCTTGACCCAACTGATCCATACTGTCTTATGCTCCTCTTCCATCTTTTACTCACAACTATACATACTCCTTCCTTTGCCCTCTCATTCTCACCTTCTCTTGCACATATACCCCATCCATGTTCCCATTCTCTCACACTTTCTCCTCTCCATTTTGTTTCAGTTATTCCACATACATCCACTTTCGCACCCTCAAGCACCTGGACAATCTCTCTCTCTTTCACCTCATCATTCGCTCCTCTTACATTCCACGTAGCCATTACCAAGTCCTTTGTCCGGTCCTGGGTCGTCATCGTTTGGTCAGTCCTTGTCCGAGGCTTCTTGTTTGTTTTTTTAGTTAGTTGTTTTCCGGGGAGGGGCACTAACCCTCCGCCAACCCTTTTAGTCGCCTTTTACGACAAGCAGGGATACTGGGGGAGTATTCTTGAAAAAAAAACTACCCCCAGGGGGTAGGTAGGGTTCTTTGCTCTGCTCAAAATAATTTCATCCGTACTAAATGCTCTCCAACTCGAATTCTTCCCTCTCCTTCTGAACCCTTGCCAAAAATCTTTCTAAAAACTTGACCTCATCATCCCTCCCTTCTCTTCTCTACTCTGATGGTTCTGCAGCTATTTCTTCTACTGATAACGCAGATCTCCTCGCTCAGATTTTCTCCTCCAATTCCACCTTAGATGATTCAGGTGCTGTTCCTCCATCACTTCCCCCCTCTGACTTCCTCATGGCTGACATCAAAATTTCTTCAGCTGACGTATTTTCTGCCATCACTGGCCTCAGTACTAGCAAGGCATATGGACCTGATGGGGTCCCTCCTGTTGTCCTCAAGAACTGTGCTTCTATGCTTACACCCTGCCTAGGTGAACTCTTTTGCCTTTTTCTATCAACTTGTACCTTTCCTTCTTGCAGGAAGTTTGCTCTCATTCAGCCAGTCCCAAAGAAGGGTGACCATTCCCAACCCTCTAACTATCGTCCAATTGCTTTAACATCTTGTATCTCAAAAGTTTTCGAGTCTATTCTTAAAAAAAAAAAAAAAAAAAAAAGCAAAGCATCATTCCTATCATAACCTTCTTTCTGATCGTCAGTATGGGTTCCGTCAGGGACGCTCCACTGGCGATCTTTTCACTTACCTTTCAGACTCCTGGTAATCTTCCTATCGAGACTTTGGCGAAAGCATTGCCATTGCACTTTACATCTCGAAGGCTTTCGATCGAGCCTGGCATAAATCTTTAATTTCCAAACTGCCCTCTTGCGGTTTCTATCCTTCTGTCTCTATGCCTTCATCTATAGCTTCCTTTCTGGTCATTCTATAGCTACTGTTGTAGACGGCCACCGTTCTTCTCCTAGATCTATCAACAGTGGTGTTCCTCAGGGCACTGTCCTGTCACCATATCTCTTCCTTTTATTCATCAGTGACCTTCTAAGCTGTACGTCTAACCCTATCCACTCATACGCTGATGATTCCACCCTTCACCTTTCCATTCGGTTCTCGCAACGTCCATTTCAGCAATTACTTCAACAAGCAAGGGATGATACTATGGTACAGCTAATGTCTGACTTGGCTCGTATCTCTGACTGGGATAAAAATAATTTTGCTGTTTTTAATGCATCAAAGACTCAGTTCCTATACCTATCAACCTGACAAAGTCCTCTAAAAGAGTATCCACTAATGTTTAATAATATCTAGCTTAATCCTGCATCATCTAGGACATACTTGAGGTTTCATTCTCTCGGGACTTATCTTGGAAAGATCATATTACATCTCTTGTAAAATCTGTTTCCAAGAGATTTGGTGTGCTAAGCCGATTCCGTACCTTCTTTACCCCTGCACAATTGTTGACTTTCCACGGGTTCTATTCACCCCTGTGTAGAGTACAACTCTCATGTGTTGGAAGGCTTCCCACATACAGCTCTTCTCAATAGGGTGGAGTCAAAGGTTTTTCGTCTCATTAAATCTCCTTCTCTTACTGACTCCCTTCAACCTCTGTATCTTCGCCGCATTGTTGCATCTTTATCTCATTTCTATTGCTACTTCAATGGTCACTGCTCCTCTGAACTGTCTGCTTGCATTCCTCCACGTCTGCGACGGGAGCATTGCACCCGTCTAGTAACAAACTCTCATCCCTTTTCTGTCTAGCTCTATAATGCAAGAGTTAACCGTTACTTCCAGTCCATCACTTATGCAACAGGTCAACTCTAGTACTGTCTCCCTCTCTCTGTATATCCTACTCTCTATGAGCTCCAGTCTTTCAAACGTAGTGTGTCCAGGCATCTCGAAATAATCGGATCTTGAATCTGTCTCTTTTTTGTATTGTTTTTGTTTTTTTCTTTGAAGGAATGGTTTGTGGACTACAGGCCTTTGGTTCGTTCTACCTTGCAAAAAAATCTATGTCTATCTATCTACCTATCTATCCTATGTATCTTTCTGTCTATCTGTATATCTTTCTATCGATCTTTCTATCTATCTATCTATATCTGTATCTATCTATCTACCTATCTATTTACCTATCTATCTATCTTGATACAATATATATTCACAGCTGTATATGCGTACACTGTATAAGGAATCCAGGTGTCATTAAAATTCAAGTAACGACAGGAGAAAACTGGTCAAACTATGGACGGTCTTGGTGGTATAGAAGGCTCAGTAGCGCCCCCTCCCTAGCGAGCGATATATTCTCCATATTACTTTTTTTTCTCCTGCATATTATATATATTATATATATATATATATATATATATATGTGTGTGTGTGTGTGTGTGTGTGTGAGTCGCTCATTAACAAAGCAACTGTATTATATATATTATATATATATATATATATATATATATATATATATATATATGTGTGTGTGTGTGTGTGTGTGTGTGTGTGTGTGTGTGTGTGTGTGTGTGAGTCGCTCATTAACAAAGCAACTGTAACAAGAACATATGCGAGGATATGTGAACGCAGTGTGCAAAACCAGCCGCTAAGGAAGAGTCTCCTTCTCCCATGCCACGTAGAATTACGCGCCTAAAATGTTTCTCTAGATCAGCATAACTTACTCAGTGACTCTGGAGGCGAAGTCGTTGGTCTGTTGCGTGTCGAACCAACCGATCTCCTGCTTCAGTATGCTCCGCAGGAACAGTCCACGCAGCCGGTACACCTGCCGAGAAAAAAAGAAAAATTTAGCCATCATCTTTCCAGAAAACCACGTTGAGGTTGAAACACCTATTTTTCTCTTTTACGTGTGTGTGTGTGTGTGTGTGTGTGTGTGTGTGTGTGTGTGTGTGTGTGTGTGTGTGTGTGTGTGTGTGTGTTCAAGGCATCTACATTTGGTACATGTTATCTTATGACATTACTAATTTTAAAACAACTAATGATTATATTTGTTAGCATTGTTGTTTTAGCCTCGCTCTTATCTGAACATGATGTTGTCCTTCTTCTGTAGCATACCATCAATTTTTTAGCGAGATAAGAAATGAGGGACTTTCTTATAAACGGGTAGCGGAACTGGACGGTTACATCATCGAGGCACTTGAAGGAGTTCCTCGCCAGACCCGATGACAGTATTAGGCACTATAGGCTTCAAAGATACACGTGCCAGGCTAGTTAATTGACAGTGTAGAGAAGATGGAATAGGAGAGTTTATGATCAGTGAAGGGTGCAGTCAGAAAAAGATAGGGACAGGTAACGTTAGGGTCAGGCACAGTTTCAGTTAAGCAAGGTTTGGGTCGCGCAAGATTAGGGTTAGGCAAAGTTTGGGTCAGGCAATGTCAGGTGAGGTCAGACTCAGGCAAGGTTTGAACCAGGCAAGGTGTCAGTGAGGGAAAGGAAAGGAAACAAAAAATGTTCGGAGGAAAACGTACTTGACTATTTTTTTCTTTTACATCCCTTGTTAGTAAAACGAAATGTCCAAATGAATTTTTGAAATGTTTATGTGTACAAAAAGGAAGCTGAAACACCCGTCGAGCAAGGTTGGTACTCCCGAGGAGGATGGTAAATTGGTGACGGGAACAGATGGAAGTCTCGATTCTCTAGCCCTCAAGACATAGTTCCTGATCATTTTTCTTTATTGAATACTTTTAGTGTTTCAATACATCATACACTTCCTTTCAACTGTCTGCACAAAACTATACGCACATTTCACGCCACACTTTCTATTTCAGACAAACAAAAATGGCGTCCGCACACCGGACACCTGAGTTTTGGGAAGGGGGGGGGGTCAATAAATGTTTCAAAATTAACTCCTCTCCTGGTGACGACCAAATGATATGTCCTGAACCATTGTCCGACACTCTTCTAATCTTTTCTGCAATATTCGCGGCCTTGCATCTGATTTCCTCTTCTGCTAAAGTTCGTTCTTAGCCTTGTTGAGATTCAGTTGTCTGAGATGATCGATATTAAACCCTTCTCAGTTTCCTCATATTTTCTGTATACTCATTTCAGAGCCAAAGGTGGCTGTTTTGTATTAGTACAGAGGCGTGGCTAGGATTCCAAAAAATAAGGCATCCTACCCTAATTCTCTGGCGACCCAAGGAGAACGTTATAAGTGGGTCTAAGGATATTCTCCTGGAAATTTGAGGCGGCCACAGGGGTGACCAGGCATATTTTATTTTCAAGGGTGGCCAGTAATACGCCAGTTACCCTGCTGGCTACATCACATCGTACGCAGCAGTATAACTTACTCTTATACTCACAAAGTTGAATCTTCTGAATACCCTACACTATGGCTTCGGCTTTCCTACCGAATATCAGTGTTGTTTATTTACCTCCTAGTTCTACTATAGAGGAGGGAATGGAGGAATAAGAATTTACTACTTTGGAGTGTCATTATCCTCATTTATATTGTTCTAATCAATATATACCTCCTATGTGCCTACTTCCGCCTCCTAAAACACACACACACACACACACACACACACACACACACACACACACATCCTTTCTTTACCTGACTCACCTAATCCGTTTCCTCTCTCTCTTGTGTACACCCGAAAGCACTAATGCTCCCCCCCCCCTCTCCCTAGTAGCCGAAAACCAGGCCAGTGAGCGACCAGGCAATCGATTGCCCCACATCCACCGCCCCTCCCACAACCCCAGTGTAAGCTTTATTGGACAGATGTGGAACGGCCAAAACTGGTGATGTTACAATGTGTCATGATTGTTGGTATAGACAAGCAGAACCAGCAGAGGTAAGTATATAAAGGCATTTAATGTGTAATACTGTGCTGCTATCCACGGCATATGAGAGAGGCACGAAAATGAAAGAAGACCTACAGTTTATTATGTTTCTGTCTATATAATTACGTCCTTTATTATAATGTCACAAATAAGTATAGTGTGAACAGTATCTGATGAAAGGTATGATGTCGTTTCTCATACATTCTCGCTCCCACATCCACCACCCTTCTCTCTGGGTTGCTGTCTCCACCAAACTGCCCTCATACCCTCTCTTCCCCCCGTCCCACCCATTGTTATTCAACATAAAGATAATGATGAAATGATCCGTCAGTTATTGATCATGTTGTATTATCATACACCTTTGTATTAAGCACCAACAAATCAATAACATACAATACTCCGGTATACCTGCCAACCATTTCATCCTGTTGTAAGCTGTTACGTGACGTGTACACTGCAAACTGGACCTTGTGTTACGTAGACATACGGTTGTTTATCGTTAACACAGGTTGTGTGGTTTTGGGCGTCCACTAATTCACATGAATGTGGCAATTTAAGCCTTAAATTATAAACACGTAAGGTTTATGTCCCTGTCATTATTGGATGAACGAAACGAATCAGGAATCGGCTATGACGAACCACAAACTCTGCTTTAACGAAAATATTCCGACCTCATGTCACAACAGTGACATAATGTCATTATGTATACGACTGAATGTGGGTCAGTCGTATACATAATGACATTTTTTCATTGTTGTGACAAGAGTTCGGAATATTTTATTTAAAGCAGGGAGTTTGTGGTTCGTCATAGTCGATTCCTGATTCGTTTCGTTCATCCAATAATGACAGGGACATAAACCTTACGTGTTTATAATTTAAGGCTAAAATTGCCACATTCATGTGAATTAGTGGACGTCCAAAACCACACAACCTGTGTTAACGATAAACAACCGTATGTCTACGTAACACAAGGTCCAGTTTGCAGTGTACACGTCACATAACAGCTTACAACGGGATGAAATGGTTGGCAGGTATACCGGAGTATTGTATGTTATTGATTTGTTGGTGCTTAATACAAAGGTGTATGATAATACAACATGATCAATACCTGACGGATCATTTCGTCATTATCTTTGTTTATGTTGGTTAACAATGGGTGCGACTAGGGGAAGAGAAGGAATGAGAGGCTTTTAGTGGAGACAGCAACCCTGAGGGAAGGGTGGTGGATGTGAGAGCGAGACTGGATGAGAGAAAACATCATACCTTTCGGCAGATGCTATTCACTGTACTATACTTATTTGTTACATCATAATATAGGACGTAAGTATAAAGACGGAAACATAATACATTGTAGATCTTTCATTTTCGTGCCTTTCTCATAATTATATGTTGTGAATAGCAGAACAGTATTACACATTAAATGCCTTTATATACTTACCCCTACTGGTTCTGATTGTCTATAAAAACACTCATGGCACATTGTAACATCACCAGCTATGGCCGTTCCACATCCATCCAACAACGCATACAATGGGGTTGTGGGAGGGGCGGTGGATGTGGGGTGATCGATCGCTTGGTCGCTCGTTGGCCGAGACTCCGGCTGCTAGGGGGAGGGGGGGGGGAGAAATTAGTGCTTTCGGGTGTACGCATCTGTTTATCTTTTTGTCTCCATCTATTTTTCTATATGCTTGTCTATCTATACCTATTGCCATTTTCTACATCTAGTCCTGACAGACAACTTATCAGCTTAAAACCTTATCTTTATTAATGGACAAATAAAATATTACTCACGCACTGGTGACATGGTGTGACAAAAGCCTCTATGAGAAGTATTTGTCATTTTTTGGAAAACTGTATTCTCCAACCTTGGGACGTCAATCGTTAGCGAAAACTCGATCCATTACAGCATAACTAATGGAGCTATCCCGCGTGCAGCGCCGGTGACCAACTGAGCAGATCCATCGTCTGCGCATGACATACAATACTGTTTCACTTAAATTTTGTGCTAGCCGATATGATTAATGAAATATCTGTAAAGGGGGTTCAACTGATGACATAAATATAAGGATCATGGTTTGAAGTAAGTAATAAGTGTCCACCCCAAGGAGTGAAACATGTTCGACTGTTAACATTAAAGTTGAGTAACTTTAGATGATATGATGTTTAACACAAATGTTATTCAGATTCACCACTTTCCACTGTAGTTTCATCGCCCTTCGGTGAAATTATTTTCATTTTATTCCTTGCCTTTTGGAAAAAAAAAAAAAAAAAAAAAACTAATAAGCACACGCGACTTGTGACTCGCGCCAAACCTCTAATTTAAGCGGGTTGCGTGTGGTGACAGCAGGACCAGACATTACCAAAGAAGGCCACAGTCCAGGGTTGCCATTCGTACGATAATTATCTACATGTACGATTAAATTTCCTCTGGTGTACATGTACTGTACCTTTTCTTATTATCGTACGTTCTGTACGATAATTCTATCTTTTATGGCATAAGAGTTTTAATTAAAAAAAAAAATGATTAAAAAAAAAAGCCTTTTCATCAGGAGTAAATCTTTTCCATTGATAGTACGTTATCTGTAAAATGAGAAGTCGTAGTTTTCCTTAGTGCACGTAGGGTAATTGTGTTGTACTGAACGAAATATACAGGCACATTTCGAGTCATATTGACGGTAGACTGTTACGGTTTGATATTCGTCAGTCGTCACCGTGCAGTACTTTACAGTATAAAAGAAATATTTTGATAGCAAGAAAGAATTACCTAAAATTATCTTGTGTATTCAGTGATTTGTAAATAGTGTAGAGGAATTGTTTATTTTATTTAATAAATTTTGATAAATTTAATTAACTTCTCTAAACTGAATACTGTTTTATAAACCTTAAATGATACTTGCTGTTTACTGTATTCACATTAGCCATTACGCATATCGAAAAATTTATCAATTTCCTTTTTTTTTATATATATTACAAGAGACTAATGCTGTTTATATAAATTTAAGACACCATTGAAGACATGCTGTGTTAGTAAGATCTCCATCATTTATTTTATCATCATCATATTACTGTAGAGCGTAGTGTATTAGTAGCAGAAAAAATATACGATAATTTTCACAGGCATCCGATATATTTCTACGATAATTTGGGTGGAAAAACGATAATTTTGAAACAGTACGTAACTCCATCAAAAAAATCTGGCAACCCCCACACATACTCTCATAAAATCGTTATTTCTGAACCAGTTTTCATACTAAGCGATGATCTGATGTTTTTAAGTCAGTTCAGTGAAATGAACTAATTAGAAAAAATCTTTATTTCATCAAGTTCAACATGATGGCAGTTTTCAACAAACTTTTGGCATTTTTATTTAAAAAATCTGTGAATTTTGATAAATTATTTCACACTATCATACTTTCTCATGAGGATTTAGAAAAGCATAATTCATATCTGCATGTTCAGTATTTCCACAAAATTGCATAATTAGAGGCTGATCCAGCTTACACCCCCACTGGCCCGCTGGTCTAGGCTGTAAGTGTTCTTTCAGAGAAAACATATAACCAGACAACATAAAATTGACTTTTCCTCAAATTTCATTGGGACCGAAACACTTAACACGAAACATGACTTTCAAGCTACACATAGAGGCGATTCATTCATTTGCTACAGGGGAGGAGAATGAAGGGAGTGACGAGATGATTATACGTCGTAAGAGAGAAGGGGTAACGGTGTACAGTGCAAGGGAAGCAGGCACTGAATTTCAGCAACGCATTATACCAAACAGATTAATATTATCCTTCCCCCCCTCTATATACCATTGTAATATGTTTTTTTTTTTTTTTGTGAAGTAGTGCGTGTGTGTGTGTGTGTGTGTGTGTGTGTGTGTGTGTGTGTGTGTATGTGTGTGTGTACTGTAATTCACAGGGTCGGTCAGGATCAGGAACACGTGATGGTCGTGATCGTCAGCTTTTACCCTCTCGGAAGAGTCCGGGAGGGCAAAATCCAATCTAAGGGCAAGGCTGTGACCTTCACATACGCACACACCCATCTCCTTGCTCAAGGGGGACAGTAACCACCCGCTTCGTCAGTGAAACTTTTCGCATCCCGAGCAAGGCGGGAACCCCCGTCTTAACAGACGCCAGTTGGGCGCGTTACCACTGAGCGAGCGAGTGGTGTGTGTGTGTGTGTGTGTGTGTGTGTGTGTGTGTGTGTGTGTGTGTGTGTGTGTGTGTGTGTTACTAACGAGGAAATGAGAAAAACATTCCCACTAGACATCTTCACGCAACTATCCAAATCACATCCCATGTCCCAGTAATAATTCCAGGCTCAAACAGGCTAGGTGAAAAGGACCTCGTGAAGGGTATCATGGTCAGCTCGGGACACAAAGGTGAAATTTTTTGACTGTTGAGATGGACGTGTTTAATCCTGCATAAACCGTAGGCGGAGTATTAAATTACTGGGAAAATATTAGTACATTAGCAAAATAATGTCAGAAACTGATAACGGGTTTCAAATAGATTTGACTTAACGATTTTGCTTAACACGAAGAGCAAAACTTGTTCCCACATACTTAGCTGAAATAAACTGTCTTCATTTGATGTTCTTAAGCCCTTCACTACTATAAAATGCTATTCCAGTTTATTTTTGCTACCTACAGACGTATTTATTCAACATAGAAGAGCACCTTGGATGTAAAATAGTCAGTGAATGTTGCATGTTACCCTTTCGACTTTGCAGGGTTGGTGCCGACGTCCCCATAAGCCTTAACAAATATAGTCGTCCGTAAATCCTAAACACGGATGTATATATTAGTTTTAAGCATTTAGCTTTCATTCTCGTGTTTGTGTATTCCTAAAACATCTAATGTAGCTGAAACTTAAAGCTTACACTCAAAAACACACTCATCAAATATCCCAATATCTCTATATTCTTCGTTTTTCTTAGACCCCTCTAGCTCTACAATGACAAAGCTGGTCACATTTTTTTTTTTTCACTGAGGAGTTTTACTCACCGTTGGATTGGAAGCGTGGTAGGTCAACCTCTACAGTTTTGAAACGCTTTTGACCAAACTTGGAAGAAGAGTAAAGGGTAAACAAATGGTGATCCGAGTTCAAGGCCACAGGACAGTGTCAGACTTTCAGATCTTTAACTACAAAATTTGCATCTCACTTTTAGATTAACTTTGTGGGATGATTTAGAGTCATGTATATATTAAACCAGTCAGTTTTGAGAACACCAGGACAAAGGCCAATGTCACAGGACGAGGTCAACGTAAATATTTTTAATCTAGATTGAACTAATCGTAGTGGAGGGGTTCATGGTCAGCTAAGGATGAATTATTTCCAGTTTGAAAACAATCAGTCAAAGATCAAGGTTACAGAATTTGTCAAAACTTCAGCCATGTGGCATTGATCGTTTATAAAGGCTCTAGTGTGCTTGCATGCATCGGCCTAGGTCACCCAGTGGCGGCTCTCCGCGCAGATCGATCACCTGCAGTCTCCTCATTCAGTCCCTTTATCCCTAAGGTCACTCTCTGACTTCGTCCCAGTTCTTTTTCGGTCTGCCTCTCGCAACCCTACCCTTGACGTTCACACTTCTCACTTTCGTATCCAATTGTTATCCTCCATTCTTTCTTACAGTACGTGCCCAAACCACCTCAGTCTATCCCTCCTCATCACAACACCAATATTTCCTTCTTCTTGTGTTTGTGTTGTGTTATAGATTTATCACCTGAAGATCAGAGTGGAAACGGGCAAGTGAAGCCCGTCAGGGGAGTAGCGTATGATTATGCGTGAGGTTAGCTATTTGGGTGTGGGGTAAGAGGAGACAGTTTGGAGTAGAGAAGATGTGGGGGAGAGTAAGATTGTTTCAGCAGCTGTGAAGGCTCGTGAGGGATGATTGATGAGGCTGGATCCAAGGGAAAGGCGAAGGGAGGAGGTGGCAGGCCAATCAAGAAGGCAGTGTAGGAGGGGATATTCATCAGGTTCATGGCAGTGTGAGCAGGGGATGGGATCAGTCCCGTTGATCTGGGAGAGGCAGGGATAGCCTAACCTGAGTCTGTGCAGGAGGACTACAAGCGAATTAGGAGTGGTTGCAGGTGTTTGGAGGGGGTTGTTGGCCGTGGCCCTGGCATACCAGGTGGCTGAGTGTCAACCCTCGGCCACCCAGTTTTTGTGGTCAATTCTGGTCATGTTGGTGATGGGGTGCTTAGCTCTATGCTTTATGTGGAAATGTGACGTCAAGTAAGATGGCGGCAGCCTGAGCAGCAGTCACTCCCCCATTGCCTGCTGCGCCAACGTGACTAGGAAGCCAGTGGAGGAGAATGTCACCTCCACCCTGCACGATGGAGTTCACAACAGCCAGAATCGAGGTGAGCGGGTGAGCACTGTCTCTGAAGTGTCTTGTGCAGAGACTGTGCAGAGACAAGAGCGAATCTGTGTGTATAATGACACTCTGACGAAGATGGTGGATTTCAGCATGTCGTAAGGCACCGAGGATAGCAACAAGCTCTGTCTCAAACGTGGAGGTCCCTGGAGGGAGCCTCCAAGTCTCAATAAGATCTCCAGAGACAAATGCTACACCTGCTGATCCCTCTGGTGTGACGGATCCATCAGTGTAGTATGGGGCTGATCCTGGAGCATGGAGGAATGAAATTCTCCTCAGGAGATCCTGACAAAGCAGAGAGGGCAATGATGCTCGAGGCCAAGAGCTTGGAGGGGTGAGGCATTTGATGGCAGGTGATCTTCAGGGTGGGGGAGGAGAAAAGTCGGGGCTAGGGAGGTCTGGGCCTTCTAGGAAGGCTTCAGCCAACCCTAGTTGTCATATGGTGGAAGCAAGGGAGAGTGCCCAGTCCTTCCGAGGATGCAGGTGTGGAGGTCGGGAAAGGATGGTGCGGAGGAGATTAGTAACAGGGAGTTGAGGCCTAGGTTGGTAAATTTCAGCATCGGTTACTGACGATCGACCCCAGATTCTGTGCTGAAGAGAGGGAAGGCCACTCTCAGCCCTGAGGTTCTTGAGCCGCGTCCATGGAGGAGCTCCCGGCATGACTCGCAGCACCGAGTTTTGCAGGACTTCAAGGGAGCAAGATTGCGCCTCTGAGAGTCCTATGAGACACATGGCGCTATGGTCAACTAGAGAGCGCATGGCATGGGTGTAAAAGGTGGTGGGGACACGGCTCGAGGCATCTAAATTGTAGCATGAGAGGGCTTTCAGTGCTGAGAGTCTGGTGGCGGCACGCTCCCGCAGGTAACGTACCTGAGTGGTGAAGGTCAACTGACAGTCAAACCACACCCCCAGGTATTGATGTTTGTGAACGAGGTCGAGCTGATGTCCCCCGAGATAGAGGGCGTTCAGGAGGACGGAGGCCAAAGGGCATGACCTTAGTTTTCGCGTGGTTGATCATCAGACCTAGTTTGCAGCATCTATCATGGAGGCGGATTAGAGCAGTCGGGGCATGATTGTAGCAGGACCTGCGGGAGACCTTCTTAACTTTTCAGTCTTAAACCTAGATCCCCCCCCCATTCCTCGCATTCAAGGATGCACTGCATATCCATCTAATCATTGTCATTTCTGTACGTTTGAGCTTACCAATATCTTCTCCTTTTACACTCCTAACATGCTGCATACAATGATCCCTTAGCATGAAGAGAGAGCCCTCTTAATGTCAGGAAAGGCAACAGCTCCCTGAACTTCCTCCAGCCACTCCTTACTCACTCCTTACCCTAGCCACAGAGCAAGCTCCAGTCCCACCTCCAGCACATAACAAGACCCCCAAATAACAATACTCATCCACACACTCAAGAAACTCACCAGCAAGATCAATCCTTTCTCGCCTGACACACCACACGCACGATATCAGCATTATCTCCCAGCCTACCTCAAATACCACTAAATTCTTATGTACACACTTATCACAACTACTGCACAAGATTGTATTCCGACACCCTTGTGGAAAACAACATACAGCCACTCCTCCTCTGCTTTGACTCTCTCCACCAGCCCCATATATCATCACTTCTGTTTTATCCGCATTTACTTTCAAACCATTGTACCCCATACTGCCTCTCCACTTCCTAAATCTTTCCTCCACCTCTCTCTCATTCTCTGCAATCAACACCAAGTCGTCAACATACAACATCTCTCGTGGGAGTCCATTTCTGAAGTCACGTGAGAGAGCTTCTAGCACCATGACAGACAATAATGGGGATCAAGACTGATCATTCAAATCTCCATTCACTATCACCCTCACCATAATAAAAAATAAAAAAAAAAGGGAGGGGGGGATTAATCCCCGAGGTAGACATCAGATCATACAGACCTGCTAGGATGACAGGAGAGCGCTACCCCTCCCAGCACTCTGCCTTATTCCATGCCTTCTGATATCGACGCTGTTTGCATAAGTAACACAGAAGGGGATACTAGGGTGTAACGTGCAGAATAAATCTGTTCAGAAGAGGGTTTTACAGAGTAAATCGTTTCAGAAGAGGGTTTATGAAATCTCTTCAGCCACTTGTATTATGACCAGTAGTCCGACCACGTGGTGTGGATGTTGCCTTCACTGCTCCTTGTCATTCCTCCCCGCTCGAAGTGGAGCGGGTTAGTCAGATTTTTCATTAATCCTTTCACTACTACGACACTCAAGCTGAAAACCTTACAAAAACCTTTGGAGCTCTCTGAGAGAGAGGTTTGTAAAAAATCAGCGAAACACACACACACACACACACACACACACACACACACACACACACACACACACAAATGTTTATAAACTGTATTAAGATGCAGGGATGACAGTGAACAGAAAAATTAAAATACGGAACAAGGTCGAGACGGGAAAAACGGTATGTAATCTCATCCCTAAAGTTATTTTACTCCTGTACAAACTTTTATGGTGTAACAAGTGCACTCGAAAAGTTTCATGATTATAGGACTGTTAGCCAACCATGAAGTGCGCAAGAGTATACCATTAATAAAAATGTAAACAAACTGAATTACATGTTTTACCTGTCCCTTCTATTTTTTTTCTGCGCCATCCCAAAACCTTTAAACACTTTGTTATATATTATTTTTAAGTCATTCAGTGTGAGATGCGTAATGAAAAAAAGAAAAAAAAAAACATTGTGGGCTAAATGCTAATCGCCCGCCAAAATATGTTGTTGGCTAAGGTACCAAGCTACTTACATACCAAGTTTTATGAAAATTACCAAAACTCTACTGAATTCAATCACTATTTCACAGAGGGCAAAACATTTAATGAAACCAAGACATTAAATGGCCGAATGCCAATCACCCGCCAAAATATGTTGGCTAAGATGCAAATTACCTACAAACCAAATTTGAAGAAAATTCGCAAAGCACTATGGAATTCAGCAACTGCATTTCAAAAAAGCCCACCTATACTAATATATATATATATATATATATGTGTGTGTGTGTGTGTGTGGCGGCTAGCATTCTATCAACTTTGACCAAATGCTCACCAAAATTTAATTACTTCTGCCAGTCCAACTTGTTACTATTTCCTGAAGGTTTGGTGAAAATTCGTCCATAGCACTTCGGGATATTATGGCAAAACACACACACACACACACACACACACACACACACACACACACACACACACACGTTTGGCAAAAATGAAAAAAAAAAAAAAATGACTGGGATCATATGCTGGGAAGTTCAACCCTACTCGTATCAGAAAAGGAGAAGGACCTAGGAGTGATTATATAACAACAAACTATCTCCAGCTGACCACATCAATAAGAAAGTACGGACCATGTAAACACTGCTTGTTAATGTGAGAGCAGCATTCACACACATAAATGAAGACATGCTGAGAAAGATAATAACATTATTCATTAGACCAAACCTGGAGTATGCATCAGTAGTCTGGAATCCACATCTCAAAAAACTCATAGAGAAGATTGAAAAGGTACAAAGGTCCGCCACAAGATGGGCACCAAGCTTAAGGGATCTAAGCTAAGAAGAAAGATTAGAAAAATTAAACCTACAAACATCACAAGAGAGAAAAAAAAGAGGAGACATGATTATGCCAAATAAATGCATCACAGGAAAAGAGAAAATAGACATAAATGAGTATATAACCTATGGGGACGCAACAGCAAGAGGACATTGAAAAAAAGAAAAGAAAGAAAAAGCATAAATAGAGAAACGATAAAGACGTAAGGAAATTCAGTTTCCCAAATAGAGCAACTGACCAGTGGAATGCACTGCCGAATGAAACAGTGCGTGCCAAAACTATTCATAAATTCAAGGATATGCATGATAACAGTGGTTCAAAACACGGGGCAGTACGAGCTTGACCCATTTCTGTAAAACTACAATTAAGTAAGAACAATTAGGTAAGAACACACACACACACACACACACACACACACACACACACGCATATATATACGCCGACAAACTATATTGCCACACCTCAGGCGGTAATGAAGGGGTTAAATCTTGAAAGGGTTGAAATTATCTTTAAAAACATGGTTTTGCTGAATGTCAGACCATCACTTGAGAAAAAAAAAAATAGAAAAGAAAAGCGAGAGAACAAAAGTACAGTATTTGGGGGCTGAATGCTAATCGCCCACCAAAATATGTTGTTGGCTAAGGGACAAGCTACCAACAAACCAAATTTGGAGAAAATCTGCAAAACTCTATGGAGTTCAATCACCACATTTTACAAAAAGCCAATCCATATTTTAAAACATATGGTTGCTAGCATTTGGTCGCTTTGATAAAATCCTCAACAAAAGTTAACCACGTCTGCTAATCCATATAGTTGCTATCTCCTGAAGGTTTGGTGAAAATTCGCCCACAACTTTTCGAAATATTCTGGCAGCACACACACACACACACACACACACACACACACACACACAAACTATTATCTCCATGCCTTGCTAAAGGTGGGTGATAATGAAGGGGTTAAATCTTGAGGTAGAAGGACTGAATTTTATCATCTTAAACAGCACAGTTTGCTGTATGTCAGAAATCAATCTCTAAAAGATAGGAAAAAAAAAAAAAAAAAAAGAGGGAAAAAAATCATTCGAGGGCAGAAGGCAAATCACCTGCCACAAGCTATCAACAAGCCAAATTACAAAATACCTCTATCCATTGCTGTCACGAGTTGGCGCGATTCTTTATCTAAATAAACTCGTGACATTGAACTTTGGTGAGAAACCATGAATTCTAGTGGAATCCCAGTAAGTATCACTCAGTCAACCGCCACGAATTCACCCGATTGGGAGTGTTTTCAGAACAATTTTTCACTGTTTCATAAGTAATCGTCCTTGCGCGCGACATTAGTGCTTCCACTGAGTGATTTGTTATGGGCATGTATCGCTCACTTTCCTTGTGTTAGCCATTACCAAGTGCGGCCCGCCCTCGCCTCTCTCTCACAATTTGAATTCAGTCAGGATTTGAGCGTCGTGGAAGCAGGTTCGATTGGGCCCAGTGTGGAGCAGTGCCGCCGTTGTCCAGCGAGTTCCTGAATTCCCACCTAGTGTGAACTGGCGAGAGGTTTAGCGTGTGCAGCATCCTTCCTCAGCAACAACGCCCAGTCCATTCCGTTTAGTCCACTCTCTGACCAGTATTTTTCATTTGTATTTTCCTAGGCTCAAGAGTTTAGCTTTTGAGTGAGCGAGTGAGTGTGTTCTCCTTATTTTTGAATTCATTTTGAAACATGTAACATAAATTTGTTTCATTGTAATTAATAAATTCACAGTTCTTTTCTTTGAGCTTAATGTAAACTCATGTTTTATTTCTCCACATTAAGCTTATTTCACTTATAGCTCCTAGTTTGCATAAACGCTTTGCATTATTCATAACTGGTACTTAGGCCAGTCCTTTTTATTAACTTAAATCCGTTGTGCAACTTGGAGTTAATGCATCAGCAAGAACCTGCTTATCGTTCATAGTATTAGTTATTGATTGTCAGGGGTGGAGTCACTTTCTCCAGAGGCCAACAGTACTAATAAACAGTGCATGTGAGTAATTAGTCTCTCCTGTGTACTGTTGAGAAAGTTTATAAATTGTTGTCCTTAGAGAATCGGCGAAGCCGGCATAAAGTAATCATTGCTTGATTTTCACAAGTCAATTCTTTGTCCCTGTTCTCAAGTATTATTGAATATTATTATTTAATATTGCATATTCTCAAAAAGCCCGTGACATTTGGCGACCTCATTCCAGGATATTAACTCCTAGCTCTAAAGTTATTCACGAGATAATACTCACTCACTCATGCTTAGGTATTTACCATTAAAGTCTATAAGCACTATCTTACTGGTGATTATTGATTCAGTTCTGTTAATTTTACATAATAGTTTTCATAGTCACTTGTTTGTTTAATTTTCTTTCTTTACCAGTTTAACTATATAAAACTGGTCACCACTAACCTGTGCCTATATTCTTTATTCTCGATTACTGGCATCTTTCTTTGCAAGATAGCAGTCAGTACTTAGTCCTTAGTTCACTCAGACTGAGTTAGCATCATGCTTACCAACGTCTATGTACAGGAAGCTAAAGATATGGGGCTTACTGACACCGAGAAAATAAAGGACTATGTCCTCTCTCAGTTTAATTACGAGGATGCTCGTGAGGAGCGTCGAATTCAGCGTGAGGAACGCGAGAAAGAACACGAACATGAGCAAAAACAACGTGAACTCGAGTTAGAACACGAGCAAGAACAACGCGAATACGAGCGTGAACAACGAGAGAACGAGAACATGAATGTGCCGAGCGAGAAGCACGCGAAAAACATGAACTTGAAATGTTGAAGCTCAAGCGAGATTCCTTGGCTTCAGACACATCTGGTGCAGCTGGCTCAAGCTCCACGAGCTCTATCCCTGCACATATTATGGCGACCCCATACAAGGAAGGCGAGTGAATCGAGCCATACATAGCTCGTTTTGAAGACATGGTTCAACTGTGCCAGTTGGATGATGCAGTTAAGCAGCTTCAGTTTCTTAGCCTGTTTGAGGGCCCTGCTCTCGATATTCTCCACAGAATTCGTGGAGACAATCTCACGTATGAGATGATGAAGGCTGCACTAGTCAAAGCATACGGTCTCACAGTTGACGAGGCCAAGAGTCAGTTCATGAGGGCGCGTTTACAGGAAAAAGAGTTTCTTGACCGGCTTACTGCTTATTTAGATGAGTGGAAGGAGAAAGATGAAACTCCTTTCACGCGTGAGGGGATAATTGACCTTATGCTGCGCACGCAGCTAGAAAAGTCATGGCCTACTGAACTTATGGCTCAGCTTAAGATCTGCCAGGTAAGAGATGCCAGCCAAATGGTGAAGAAGGCTGATGCATTCTTCACTGCATACAGGTATCAAACTCGTAAGCAGCATACCTGGAACAGGAAACCTGATAAATCTGGGAAACTGTCTCAGACTGAACCCAAGCAACAAGGCCGTTCTCAGAATAATGGCCAAGGTCCAAAACCGCAGAGGAAGGACCAGGGGGAAAACACCCAGAAACCTGAGTGGAAGGGGTACAACAGGTACCCTAACCAGCAGCAGGACAAACCACATAACCCTCAGTCAGAACAATCGACTTTATTGTATCGGAGGCAGGATGCAAACGCAGCCTTCATTCCTCAACAGCAGCACGGTGGTCACGTCCCTACCAGTACGGGTACTCCCCCACAGTTCTCTAGTCCCACAGCGACAGTGAACACTCTGCCACAGGAGGTCAGTGCTTCATCTCCCCCGACAGTGAGTATGACCCAAGTATGTAATTCTCAGGGCACCATGTTTGCCGCATCATTTATTCAGCAGCCTCATGAGTGGCTGGCTGCTTCCTCCACAGGCCCTCCCACAGGTGGCAGTGCCTTCCTTCTTCATTCAGGGTTTGTGGGAGGCATTCCTGTGAAGGTCCTGAGAGACAATGGTTCCTCAGGTTGCTCTGTCAAGCAGTCTAGTTCGGCCTGAGGAGTATACAGGTCGACAGATCCAAGCTAACCTTATTGATGGATCAGTGAGATTGTTCCCTGAGGCACGTATCCAGGTGGCATCTCCATTTTACACTGGTACAACACTCGCAGTTGTCATGCCAGAACCTTTGTTTGACCTTATCATAGGCAATATTCCCGGTGCCAAGGATAGTTGCACTGAAGATGATGCTACTCAGACTTCGGCTACAGTAACACGAGCCATGGCTGAGGCTTCAAACTGTGTCACCCCGGTGACCATTGAATCGCCGCAAGATCTGATGTGTAGCCAAGTTGTTGTTCAAGAACAACACTCTGACCCAACACTTGCTGCCGTGCGAAAGAAGCAAAAGAGTAGAGTGATAAAGTATTCATGGGGAGGTCAAGCTAAGTTCCTTCGCAAACAAGGACGACTGTACCGTGAGTCACGAACACCCCAGGGCGAGGTTCACCTGCAGTTCGTCGTCCCCGCAAAGTACCGCCAAGCAGTGTTAGAATGGGGTCATTGTTCAGCCTCAGGAGGTCACTTGGGCAAAAGGAAAACCCAGGGCCGTATCTGAGCCGACTTTTTCTGGCCAGGGGTAGGACGAGAGATAGATAATTTTGTGCGTTCCTGCAATGTGTGTCCACGTACCACTAATCAGATTAGGGACATGTCCTTCCTGTGCTGTTTGAAACCACACCCGTAATCTCTGAGTCAGTTGAGAGACAGGCCAGTGGTGAAGTGGGTGCAGACCTGACGTCTCACCCGTTGGCCCCACAGGACACAGCATGTCCAGGGCCTGTACATACATATGTACCGTAAGTTAAGGGGGAAGTTTGAGAACCCCGCAGAGACAGTCTGAGGCTGTGTATGAATTACTTTGTGGAACATCTCGAGCTGTGGGCCTCTCAGAGTATTCCCGGAGAATGCACATTATCCACATGGGTGTTCACACCCAAAGTGGGTGTTAAAATGTGACCTGCCCAAGATTACATAGGGATTCTCAGCTTCCTAATGTTAATCGTAAGTCTAGAGATAGTTTAACTAGTAAACTGGGTTCCATTAGCGAATTGCAGCGTTTGATGTCCTGCACAGATGCCCAGTCTTTTCACTCATGACCACGTTCCCTGGTTAATTTAGCGAATTGCAGCATTTGATGTCCTGCAGAAACGCCCAGTCTTTTCGCTAATTAAGTTTAGGGTTTAACCAGTAAACTGGGTCAGCGTTTGATGTCCTGCAGAGACGCCTTGACTACATTTCCTGGTTAATACTGTAAATGGTGTACTTTTTGTAACATTAGTACTGATTGCTAGGCAGAGAGAGAGAAATGACACTTTTGATGCTCCACCTTCATTGCTTTTGCAGGTGCAGCTGACAGGTGCAGCATTGCCTTGCAGAATAGCTGATCGTCCCTGACGCATGCTGCCGCCTCTTCCCTTCTGCCTCATCATCATTTATTACTGATTTGCATTATGTAATTTTACATGTAGGTACAGTTACACCACAACTGTCACACCTACACCATGTATTACATACATCACGCTACACAACAATGAGTTGTTAATGGAAATGTAGTGAACTTTTCGTTCAGTTTGACCTGAGTACAGGATTTTTCACCATCGTCACGGAGTTTTTCCCTCAACCTTGCTTCTGTTAATGTAAATACGAGTTTTTTTCGCTCACTGGCGACTGTGACTTTCTCCTGTAGCAGGATAGCATACACACACCACAATGTGAATCTTGTGTGACTGAGTTAGGATTTATATGTATGTAAATTGAAATTTTTTTTCCTTGAGGAAAAAAATTGATTTTGATGGGGCGTAATGTCACGAGTTGGTGCGATTCTCTATCTAAATAAACTCGTGACATTGAACTTTGGTGGGAAACCGCGAATTCTAGTGAAATTCCAGTATCAGTCAACCACCACGTATTCACCCAATCGGGAGTGTTTTCAGAACAATTTTTCACAGTTTCATAAATGATCGTCCTTGCGTGCGACATTAGCGCTTCCACTGAGTGATTTGTTATGGGCATGTATTGCTCACTTTCCTTGTGTTAGCCGTTAGCAAGTGCGGCCTGCCCTCGCCTCTCTCTCACAATTTGAATTCAGTCAGGATTTGAGCGTCGTGGAAGCAGGTTCAATTGGGCCCAGTGTGAAGCAGTGCCGCCGTTGCCCAGCGAGTTCCTGAATTCCCACCTAGTGTGAACCGGCGAGAGGTTTAGCGTGTGCAGCATCCTTCCTCAGCAACGAACCCCAGTCCATTCCGTTTAGCCCACTCTCTGACCAGTATTTTTCTTTCGTATTTTCCTAGGCTTAAGAGTTTAGCTTTTGAGTGAGCGAGTGAGTGTGTTCTTATTTTTGCATTCATTTTGAAACATGTAAATTTGTTTCATTGTAATTATTAAATTCACAGTTCTTTTTTTTGAGCTTAATGTAAACTCGTGTTTTATTTCTCCACATTAAGCTTATTTCACTTATAGCTCCTAGTTTGCATAAACACTTTGCATTATTCATAACTGGTACTTAGGCCAGTCCTTTTTATTAACTTAAATCCGTTGTGAAACTTGGAGTTAATGCACCAGGAAGAACCTGCTTATCGTTCATAGTATTAGTTATTGTCAGGGGTGGAGTCACTTTCTCCAGAGGCCAACAGTACTAATAAACAGCACGGGTGAGTAATTAGTCTCTGCTGTGTACTGTTGAGAAAGTTTATAAATTCTCGTCCTTAGAGAATCAGCGAAGTAATTCGACATAAAGTAATCATTGCTTGATTTTCACAAGTCAATTCTTTGTCCCTGTTCTCAAGTATTACTGAATATTATTATTTAATATTGTATAATCAGAAAAACCCCGTGACAATTGCTGAGATATTGGCCAAATGCAATTTGTTTTATGGTGGCTGGCATTCGGTTGTCTTTGATCAAATCCTCACCAAAAGTAAATCACTTCAGCCCATTGATGTAGCTGTTATTTTCTGAATGTTTGGTAAAAATTCGTCCACAACATTTTGAGATATTTTGGCAACACACACACACACACACACACACACACACACACACACGTGTCGAGTATGCGCGGGTGCAGTAATTTAATCTCATTTGGACCAAACTTGGTGGAAGGGTTTAGTATCAGCCGGGGACTTAGCCTGTTGTTTTTCAGAATAAGTCAAATGTCAAGGTCACATGGCAAGGTTAACTTTAATGGTTTTTATCCAATTTAGGTCAAACTCAGTGGAAACGCTTAGGCTAAGGCAAAGATAAAGAGATTCGATTCTAAAAGTAGACAGTCAAATGTCAAGGTCACAAGGGTCATCACTGAACTAAGTCAACTCAAACTGCTCTGATCCGATTTTGACCAATCGTGATTAAATGATTAGGGGGTCAGACTAGAACAGCGTTTCTTAACCTGGGGTGCTAGCATCCCCAGGGGGTGCTGAAATCAATTTTAGGGGGTGCTGGAAAATGCTGCATTATATTTTTTCTTACTGGATTTGCTTGGTACTGGCATCCTTGATTTTTTTTTTTTTTTTTTTTTTGAGACAGTATAAAATAAACTGTCAGGCAGTACTTCATTTTACTTTAACCATGCAGTAGTGTAGCAACTGCAGTCCCAGTAACCAGATGTAGAGGGGTGCTGGACTGAGACCTTATTACAAGGGGGGTGCTGAGGTCGGAAAAGGTTAAGAAACGCTGGACTAGAAGTGGTTTGATTTGAAGAGCTATTGGCTGAAGGTCAAGGTCACAAAAGAAAGTAAAATGTTCTGCCCTTAAACTAGTTAGTGCCCACTGGGGTATTGCACTCTCTGATAACTCCTGTTTGTTAAGCTTACATGTGTCCATAATACCATGTAAAAACCATAAAAAGGAAAGTGGTATGATGGGGCTTGGGTCTTCTCATGACTGTAAACTCAACCAGGCACAATCATCCATGGTACACAGATACTGACACCCACACTGGAACACCTTGTTTTGAACCCACCACATGCCAGCTGCTTTTAGCCTCATGGGTTGCCTCCATGCCAGCCATTTTTCAACCTTTTTTTTTTTTTTTTTGGCTAAAATGATAGTTTGATGTGAAAACAACAAATTTCACCATCCAAATACTCACTGAAGCTCGAGAATGGGCTTTATCGAGTCCTGCATACTCGTATACAGGTACTACCGCTCTCTCACGCTCACCACATAGGAGAGAAATCCGTTTTCTGTGTAAGATATACTCAGGTATTTATGCTGGGAAGATATAATAACGCTCAATACACTTTTCTCATTAGTTATTACTTCAACATCGGTCACAATTTGCGTGTCTCTTCACTGTGAATGCATTATCTTACACTTACTTGAAGATAGGTACAACCTGACTTCATTATGTACAGTCCTGGCACTTAGAAAGTATTTACAACTTTACTTCACTGAGTACAGTCCTTACTCTTACAGAAAAGTATTTACAACTTGATTTCACTATGTATAGGCCTTTCATTTATGTGAAAATACGTATAACATGCCTTCACTATGTACAGCATTGGATACACACAGGCAGAGTGAGGCAGAGCGAGCGTGAGGTGGGGAGCGAGTGGGTGTATGGCCTTGACCGCCTAAGGCATGGTAGAGGAATAGTTACCATACATGCCTGCCAATTTTTACCTGCAAATCTTGAAAAATGCGGTCACAGTGAATTTTAAAATTTTAAGCCATTTTAAAACGGCACTAGCACTGACCACAGGTTTTCGTTGCACCGTTTTAAAACGGCACTGGCATGCAGTGGGTTAAGAATATGTGTTCATAGTTCCCAATTAACTGTCCCAAGATGATCATAATTTTTGAAGAGCACCATTACTGGGAAAGACACCACAGTGTACCAGGGTCTTCTACTGACCATCAGCACAACCAGACACATATCCATCATATACCACATAATAACACCACACCAGAGCATATTTTCTAATGTGTCTTCATAATTCCCGTGCAACCACTACAAGGTGAGAAGTGATATGGTGAGCCTAAGGTCTCATAGTTACCACTAGCACAGTCAAACAGTTATATACAACTGACACCATGTTCTAACACCATACAAGAACACCATATTTTTATAGTTATTTTTGTATTTCCCGGGGCAGGGAGTGGGGTGAATGTTTAATTGAAGTTATGTGCAATTTGGATTTTTCTACAAAACTGGTAAAAAACTGGTAAAAGTATGCTTACAACTGTGAAACCATGATGGGAACTTACTGAACATTGTTTTTCTTTAACACATAAACCTTTGAAAATGTACAGCTTTAAAGTAGGATAATGTCATTTGTGATTTTAATCTTGCTGCCTTGGATGATTTTGCTTTGCTTAGGAAAGTTCTCGAATTGCGATGAGTTAAAGGGAAATATTATGCTACTACTTCACTGTTTGAAATGGCCCTTATGCTAAAAAAAAAAAAAAATAATAAAGTCATCTTGAATAGAGCCAAAAATAAAATAAAAGTGACATCTGGTGATCAGGTGGAGTATTTTTTTCACACAATTTCCTCCAAAAAGGTATTGTTATGCTAGGTGTTTAACCTGCCGTGTGCCGGCTATTTTTAGCCCTCTGGGTTACCCCAGTGCCAGCCATTTTTCGACCTTTTTTTTTTTTTTTTGGCTAAAATGATAGATTTTGATGTGGAAACGAATTTCACCATTAAAATGCTCACCAAGGGTCCGAAATCGGTTTTATTCAGTCCTGCATACTCGTGTAAGGGTATAGCCACTCTCACGCTCACCACGTACGTGAGAGAAAGCCGTTTTCTATGTAAGGTACACTCAGGTATTTATGCTGGGAAGGTATAGCAATGTTTGGTACACTTTTCTGATCACTTATTACTTCAGCATCTATCACAATTTGCGTGTCTTTCTCACTGTGAATACATTATCTTACACTTACTTGAAGATGGGTACAACCTGACTTCATTACGTACAGTCCTGGCACTTACAAGAAGGTATTTACAACTTGACTTCACTATATAGTCCTTACACTTACAAGAAAATATTTACAACTTACACTTACATGAATATATTTACAAAATGCCATCACTATGTACAGCACTGGGTGAGGCACACAGGCAAAGTGAGGCACAGCGAGCGTGAGGGGGGGGAGTGAGTAAGTGTATGGCCTTGACAGCCTGGGGAATGGTAGAGGAACAGTTACCTTACATGCCTGCCAATTTTTACCCACGAATCTTGAAAAATGCGGTCACAGTGAAGTTTTTTTTTTATTTTAGACTGTTTTAAAAACGCACTGGCACTGGCCGAGGCATTATGTCAGACCATTTTAAAATGGCACTGTCACACAATGGGTTAAGGGTCAGCTGCTTCCCGTCACTTGAATGCCTATTGTGCAGCTGGGTTCCCTTTCTAGACTGGAGCTTAGAAGAATAAAAGAGTCACAGGGCACAAAAACTCAGGGCAACAACCTTACATGTATATTGGTAAATTCTGGATGTGGAACAGGTGGACGTCACAAAACAGGAATCTAGTCAATTACATGACATGTACTGAGATCATGGGTAGTAGTATCACACAGGATACTGTTTGGACAATAGTTTCCAGGTAAAAGTGAATAGCACAATGAACAGCATTTATGATGTCAGGCAGGGGAATTAGTCAGTGTCACATTAAGGGAAATCTACACTGTTATTAGAATGGGTGGCTCGTTTTTAGTCTTATGTCATGGAAGAATTATATTACTGGAGCCAGGGTACACATTCACTGAGGTCATTGTAATCACTGTTCGGCTTCTCCTCTCTGTCACTGTTTCACTGTTGATTTACACTTCTGTCACTATACCACTGGCAGATCTTTGACTTGATTTCCCTCTAACATCTTAACACACTGCCCGGTATCTATGTCACTGTTTCACTGTCACTGAACTTCCATTATCACTCACTGTCGGAACTGGGTAGGGTGGCGGCGTTCGCAGAGGGTGTCAGGAGCACTTACAGCCCGGCTCCTGATGGGGGCTGAGCTTCGCCAGGGGCCTCTGTGTCCTGCTGCCATGAGATCACTTGTAAGGGCGTCCTGTCTCATCTGGGGCTGCATGCAGTGCAAGGCCCCACACAGTCATGGCTGGGAACTGGAGTACGGCCCTCAGGACTGGGGCTGAAGAGTTTCCTAAAGCACTCACTCAGGCGCCTGATGGAGGACGAGTGTCATCTGCATTGAGGTGGGGAGAGGTCTCGCCCGGGGGTCCTGAAGGCGGCCTCGGGGGCCCATCGGCTGCAGTCTCCCGCCGTTGGGGACGCCGTCAGGAGCGGGCTGCTGCGTCGGCCTCTGTCGGAGTCTGTCATGTAGGGTCCCTCTGGAGCCAGCTGGGTGAAGAATAACCCTGGGGATAGCACAGGGCCTCTCCATGGGTCCTCGGAGCTGAAACCTTCCTCCTGAAGCTTTCCTCGTTCGTGGTGGACAGTAGGGTCGTCTGTACCCTCGCCTGTTGACAGGTCTGATGGCAGAATGCCCTCTCGTAGTGGAGTCCCAGGGGGCAAAGGGCTTTCGTGCTCCTCCCCGGCATGGCTACCGGCTGTCACTGGGTTCCCTTGGGCAACAAAACGAGATTGGCTGCTGGCCGTCCCTTCATCATAGGCGCGCCTACTGGCCATCGCCTGGGCCCAACTCCCTGACGTGGGTGCAGGCGAAGTGCGGCTACCAGCCGTCACTTGCCTGTCGGTGCAGCTACCGGCTGTCGCCAAAGTCCCGTATGGAGGATGACATGCCAACGAGGAGCGGCTACAGGCCATCTCCTGCCGACGGGCGTGGCAACTGGCCATCGCCTGTGTCGTGTCCTCTGAGGCAACTACAGGAGAGGGGATGTACTCTTCTCTCCCCAGCATGGCTATCAGCCATTGCTGTTTCCTGTAGGGGAGTATAGCAGCACCTGACAGGGGAGCGGCTACCAGCAGTCTCTTGCCGTGTGGCCTGGCTACAGGCCATGGCCTTTTAAGGGCATGGCTACCAGCCATCGCCTGAGCCCGGCTACAGACCATGGCTCTTAGGAGGGAACGGCTACCGGCTGTCTCTTGAAGGGCAGAGCGGCTGCAGGTAGTCTCTGGGAAGCCATCTGAGTGGCTACTGGCCGTCTCCTGAAGGGCTGAGTGGCTACTGGCCGTCTCACAAAGGGCGCAGCTGCTGGCCGTCGCTGGGGTGCTGCTTGGAGCTGAGGAAGTAGCTCCACCCCGATCCTGTCGAGGGTCAGCTCGCTCGCAAGGTTGTCTGCGTTTCCTGCTATGGTGGAGGCGGGCGAGTTCCAGGTCATAGGGGCGCCTGGCCTGGGCAGACTTACGTCCCTGTCGCCCAGGATCGGGTCGCGCTCTGTCTGCCCCTCCACAAGCTCCTCCTGGGGGTGTTGTGATGCCCTCGGTGACTGCTCCCGACATTTGAGGTATCAATTCTAAAATGGCTGCCAACTTCACACTATGTACAAAATGTTTGGGTGATCCTCTTCTGGACTGGTGTATTGGTATTAGTGAAAATATTTCTATGACATGTCAGGGATCTTCACAGTACATTAGTGAAGTCTGTTTTAACGAAACTCAATTCCTTAAGCATTTCTCTGTCCCAGCCGGGGACTGGACTCCTGTCAGTTAGAACAGGAGAGCAACTCCCTGAACACTAGGCTATAACCTGCAGCCACCATCATGTTTGCTAAAGCATCATTTCTTTTGTTTTAATCTAATATCCCACCTACCAAAATGTTTACATAAAACAAATCACTCTACCACAAAGAAAAATAAGTTATAATGACAGAAAGAAGAGAATGATAATATTACTGAGTAAGTGCTGCCTACTTCTTCCTTCACCTTATCATTCTATTTCTGTGTCTGCCCTCCTCTCTGTTTCACCTTGCCTATCACTTTTCATAATTCTTCCCTTTTTAGGTGGCTTTACATTGGTGTGACAAGCCTAATTGTTTCCTGTACGTCAGGAAACCATTTACAGCGCTGGGTGGTAACCATGTAACCAGCCAAAACGTGTTCCCTACATGTCAACTAGTGGGTTGGTGGAAGGTTAGTGTGTCTTCCCGTAAAACAGATAACTCAAAGTCAAACGGGCACCCCTCACAGGATTATGGCGTCTGGCTTCAGACAGATGGACAGATAAGTAGAATTTGGTATTAATTGTTGGTCAGATTCAACACCTGTTATCCCTGCGTTCCCTTCCCTCTTCCGACATACACAGTCACCCCGCCAGTCCTTCATTCTCACGCTCTCTAGCAAGTGAATAAAATTCGAGCTCATACGTCGTGCCACGTGTTTCGTGTTTCGGTGGCTCACAATTCAGAGAAGCTGAGGAATAGAAACAGTAGCCTATTGCTTTGTCTGGTTGTGTTTTCTAGGAAGCAACAAGATTATATAAATTATAATTATTACGTTTGCCATCGGAGCTGAAGCCTCTTACACACATTTCGGTAATCATACTGAGCAGCAAAAATCTTAGCAGGTATTTGTGGTGTTAGCAAATGCGACGTTGCCAAATGTACGATATGACAAGAGGAGGGTGGCTCTCATGTTACTGGCTGCAAGAGTACAGATAACCTTATCCATAACTCTGACCCCTTTGGAGAGAGTTCCAGCATATACCTAACCTAGTTCCTACAACTAATCTTTCTACTTACTCCGTCAGTATTTTCTCTGTAGGACTCATTCAGTCACTATGTTAAGGGGACATTCCTGGCGAATTTTTGACCAAACAATACATTTCAATTATTTGCACCTTTAGCTTTGACTACAGTAACAAAACTTATTTTGGACGTATTGTTGTGAAAATGGGGTTTAAAATGATAGGTAACCCTCTCATTCTCATACCTTACAGGAAACCCTGGTCCATTTGGACCCACAGTAGGAAAAAACAAAACAAAAATGCAGTTCTGTTATATTATAACAAAACCCTATGAAATGAAATTATAAGGCTTCTTGAGTGTTCATACAAAAATACAAAAGAATTCCTTGAATTAAATGGCACTTCTGACAAAATGAAAAAAAGAAAAAAATCCTATCACTTGATAGTATATGGATATGAGGTAGAGCAGAGAAAGTACTTGCAGCAAGGCAATAGAATTCATCCAGCCTGAAGATGTTGCACTAACGCACAAACGTCCCACCATACCTGTAAAGGTTACACAAAAGTCCACCTCAGCGTAATGAAAATGGGCAATTATTGCACCTGCATTTTTGGCAGTATGATAAATAAGCCACACGCACAGAATGTTAGACATTATGGATAGTAGTATTAGATCATTTTGCCTAAATAGTCACTGATGTTCAGTGTATTCACACACAAGCGTATTATATGCCTATAAGTATATGCTACAGAAATACCCTTCTACTTTATGTAAGGTTACGTACCGCCACGTAACAAAGAACAGGTGAGGACAAAGAATTTTAGACGTTATGGATAGTATTAGAGCATACTTAGCTTAAATATAGTCACTGATGTTCAGTATATTCACACACACAAGTGTAGGCTATTATATGCCTGTAAGTATGCTTTAGAAACACCGTATTCCATGTTAGGTTACGTGGGTCCAACTGGACCTACTACTACTCACGCCACTGCCACGTAACAAAGAGCAGGTGAGGACACAATGTTAGACGTTATGGATAATAATATTAGAACATAGCCTAAATACAGAAACTGATGTTTAGTATACTCACACACAAGCGTATTATATGCCCGTAAGTATGCTTTAGAAACACCCTTTTTCATGCTTGATTACGTGGATCCAATTGGACCCACTACTACTCACTGCCACGTAACAAGTGCAGGCGAGTACAGGAACGTGTAACTCCATCTACGCCTTGACTAGACCAGCAATGGGGTGCTTCTGAAAAGCCTAGTATTCCGGTAGATATCACCACCCTTTGAGACAAACACATCCCCGCGCTGTTTAAACAGCATATTATTCTTTGTTAAATATCTACACTGTTGTGTGAAACTGTAAATCATGGTAATGTTATATACCGTAATATAAATAATACAAATAGAACACGTATATATAACGTAGCGTGGATTGTTTATATTTATCATAAACGGACAATATCATTGATGGTACGTGATGGGAACTCGCCATTTCAGTGGTCCTATATTATTTAACTTCTGCTACATTTCGTGCATGTTAGGTACTTAATGCATAGTTTGTTCAGACTGTAAATTACGCCTGGTAGGTATCGTGACTCATTCAGTCTCTATGTGGGCAGAAATTTAATGTTGAGTAAATACTGGGATTCAACATTTTGCTCACTCCCTTCACGCATGCGCACAAGACAGTTCAGTGGTTAAGTTTTTTCACAAGAGATTTGTTTTCAAAACAAACGCATGAGGATTAATGTTTAAAATTAAACAATTTAGACTACTTGTGGTCTAGTTGGGTTAGATAAAATAAGGTACTGTAATTGCTTTGGAGGGTCTGAAGGGGCAACACCACGGCCTTTTCAAACCGTGGCAACACGGGTCTTGTGGTGTGTATGGGTTAAGGGAGTGAGCAAAATGTTGAGTCCCAGTATTAACTCAACATTAAATTTCTGCCCACATAGAGACTGAATGAGTCAAGGTACCCACTAGGCGTAATTTACAGTCCGAACAAACTATGCATTAAGAATCTAACTTGCACTAAATGCAGCAGAAATTAAATAATATAGTACCACTGAAATGGCGGTTGCCATCACGTGCTATCAATTATATTTTAATGTCCGTTTATGATAAATATAAACAATTCACGCTACGTTATATATACGTGTTCTATTTGTATTATTTATATTACGGTATATATAACGTTATAATGATTCACAGTTTCACACAACAGTGTAGATATTTAACAAAGAAAAAAATGCCTTTTAAATAGCGTGGGGATGTGTTTGTCTCAAAGGGTGGTGACATCTACTGGAATACCAGCTTTGAAAACACCCCATTACGGTTGGCCTATTGGAGGTTACTAAATTCACAATAGTGACGAGGTGGTGACATCGGTGCAGATTCAGTGGGATCAAATAGGTAAAAAGGTAAAACAAAATTAATCCACACAAAGAATGTTAGACTTTATGGATAGTAGTATCAGAACATACTATGCCTAAATACAGTCACTGATGTTCAGTATATTCACACACAAGCCTGTAAGTGTATGCCATAGAAATACCCTTCTACTTCATGTAGATGGCAAAGAGTAGGTGAGGACAGGAACATGTGACTCCACCGACGTCTGGACCAGCAATTAAAGGTTGGCTGACTGGAGGTTACCAAATTCTCAATAGCGTGCAATTGTGATGCGGGAACTTCACTCCCTGCTCGGGCGTGACTCCAATTGGGACTAGGGATACCTATCTAGGGTTAAAGCCCATTTAAATGGTCCACGCTTCAAATGCTAGGAAAACAAAGTCATCTGACCTACTTGGGAACCTTATGTTTTCTTGTAGTCGACTCATGAAAGGATACTTTCGTTACCCTAGTAGCGTTTTCTTTGTTACTGACAAGTTTTTTTATTGAAAATGTTTGTCCCCACTGTCCAGGGAATCGGAGGTAAACGCAAGAGTTTCGCCAGGTATTTTGAAGACTTTTCGTGTTTCTTACGCATTATTGTGGTTGGAAATATGCCAAAACGATCAAAATCACACCAGGCTGGTGTTGAGCGCATGAGGAAAGCTAGAGAAGCGAAACTTTGTGCAAAAGGAGGTGAAAATGAGCCCGTAAAGACCCATACAGGTGACGGCTGGTAGGCTATCTATTTGTATCGTGTACTGTGACAATTCTTAGAATTCGTTTTCGTTTTCGAAGTCTCCAACATTCTTGCATGCGTCGACCTTGGTTCACCAAATAGCGGCTCCCCATGCTGCTCGATCTCTGGCAGCTTCCCTACTTAGTCCCTTAACCCCGAGGTCACACTCAGTGACCTCACCCCAGGATTTTTTTCAGTCAGCCTCTCACTACCCTACCCCCACCATTAACACTTCTCACTCTTTGCACCCAATTATCACCCCCCATCCTCTCCACGTGCCCAAACCATCTCAATCTACCTTTCCTCATCACAGCACCAATTCACTCCAGTCCCATCCTACCTCTCAACTCTTCCATCATAAACCTACTCCCCCCAAGCCTTGCACTCAAGGATGCACTGCACATCCTCCTTATCATTGCCATTTCTGTACGTCTGAGCCTGCAAATATCCCCTTTCTTTCCTGCGCAGGTCTCACTACCATACAGCATTACACTCCTAGCACATGCCGCATACAAAGATCCCTTAGCACAGAGGGAGAGCTTTCTCAATGTCAGTAGAGGCAACAGCTCCCTGAACTTCTTCCAACCACTACTCACTCTAGCCACAGAGCTAGCTCCTGTCCCACTTCCAACACAGAACGTCTCCCAAATAACAAAACTCTTTCACACACTCAAGAGACTCACCAGCAAGTCCAATCCTTTCACGCCTGGCAATATCCACATGCTCCCCCCAACACACCGCACACATCAAATCAGCATTATCTTGCAGTCTGCTTCTAATACCACTACATCTCTTATGCACCCACTTATCACAAACAACGCACAATATGGAATGACTTCCCACGCCCTTGCGACAAATCTCACATGGCCACTCTCCCTCTCCTGTGACAGTACAACCTCCAGCCCTAGATTCCATCACTTTTGTTTTATCTGCATTTACTCTTAAGCCCTTGTGCCCCATACCATCTCTCCACTTCCTATATCTTTCTTCTGCCTTCCTTTCGTTCTCTGCAACCAACACCAAATTATCAGCATACAACATCTCCCACGGGAATCCATTTCTGAAGTAACTTGAGATGGCTTCAAGTACCATGATAAACAACAAGGGGCTGAAGATTGACCCCTGATGCACACCAACATTCACGGAAAACTCATCACTCAAATCTCCATTCACACTTACCTGGGTATAAGCACCCACATACAAGGCCATAACGACCCTAATCAGCAACTCCTCGATCCCAAGCGTTCTCATCGCTCACCTCACCACCTCTCTAGGGACACTGTCAAAGGCCTTTTCCAAACCAACAAAAACAAAGTACAGTTCCCTTTTCATTCCTATATATTTTTCCTGAAGCTGTCGAACAATGAACATGGCAAGAGTGGTCCCTTTGCTTGGCATATATCCAAAGTGCATCTCAACAATATTCACTCTTCCTTTAATCAAACCTTCTAGAACTCTCTCCATTACTTTCATTATCTGATCTAAAAGCTTTATGCCTCTATAATTTCCTCTTTCCAGGGCATCACCCTTCCCTTTGTACACATTTACACTTACACTCTTCAGCCAATCATCTGGGACAACACACTCATATATATATAATCATATTTATCAAGTCAGTGACTAACCCCACTCCTGTATCTCCTGAGGCTTTCAACATTTCAGCAGTCAACCCAGACACCTGCTGCCTTCCCCACCTACATCCTGCCTATTGCCCCCCGTTCACAGTAGCAGCGTCAATCAAAGGACATGGGCGAGACACTGGATCTGCAAGCTCCAAACCTTCCCTGTCCCAGTCAAATTCCTCAATCAACAACCAGTTGTAATGCTCTCTCCATACATCTTTAATATCCCAACTGTTCACCACAACCCTTCCTTCATCATCCTTCACACACTGCTCACCTATGACATCCTAATTCTCCTTCTTCATGCGATTTGCCACCTTAAAAATGGTATTCTTCCTTTCCACGCGATTTAAGTTATCAAGTAAAAGTCTCTGTGACTCAGACTTCGCCCTGTAAACCTCTTTTCTAGCCCTACGCTTGGTAGACAAGTATTCCTCTGTTACCATTCTTCTTCCATTCCCGGAAAAGCCTTCTTTTCTCCTTAACTGTAACTTCTACACCCTCAACCCATCACCAAGTCACTTTATGTCTTGGTGGGCCTCTTGTCCATCCACTCTTGCTGCCTGGTTTTTCTGTCTATCTATTGCCAGACGCCTCACTCTCGTTTGGGGTGGCCACAAACAAATCGCCTCCACGTCACCCTGTCCCCCGCCATTTCACTGCCCTGCTCCCAACTCACACCCCTCTCTCTCATATACCTCTCCGCTCCATCCCTCCATCTCATCCTCGGCCTCCCCCTTCCTCTTCCCCCCTCCACCTCACTCACATACACTCTCCTCGTCAGTCTTTCACCCTCCATCCTCTCCACATGGCCAAACCACCTCAGTGTGTTCCTCATAACGATTCCTATCACATCCACATCCACACCATAACGCTTCTTTATATCCTCATTCGTCAGCCTGTCTCTCCATGTGACTCCACAGGCTCCTTTTAAATAACTCATTTCCACTGCTCTCACTCTTGACTTGTGTCCTTCAAACAACGTCCAAGCTTCACTTCCATACGTTAGAGTTGGTATCACAATACTGTCATGTAGTAACTTTTTCACTCCCATGCTCACTTCCCTGTTTCTTATCACTGCTTTCAAAGAACCAGCAACCTTTCTTCCCTGCTGTACCCTTTCAAGCACTTCACCCTCCAAACCTCCATCCTTACTCATCACACTACCCAAGTACTTAAACGTACTCACATTTTCCAATTCCTCACCATCCAACCTCGCTGTACATTCACTGACTTCACCTCTCTCAAAGACCATCACTTTACTCTTCCCTACATTCACCTTTAGATTCCGTTTCTTACACACTCTTCCAAACTCATCCACCAGGCCTTGCAGCTCCCCTTCGTCTTCACTCAACAACACAGTATCATCTGCAAACAACAGTACAGGGAGTTTCCAGACGCTATCCTCTCTCACCAGGGCCACTCCAACATCCACTACCGTACCTTGTACCTCTTTTATTACCCCATCCATGAACAGATTGAACAACCATGGAGACATGACACATCCCTGTTTCAACCCAACCTTCAAAGAGAAAAATTCACTTAGGTCACCATCCACACGCACTGCGGCCTTAGCACCATCATACATACTCTTCACAGCATCCAACAACTTCCCATCTACTCCATACATTCTTAATACTTTCCACAATCCTTGTCTGTCCACCCTGTCATATGCTTTCTCCAAATCCATGAAAGCCGCATACAACTTCTTTCCCTTCTCTAGAAACTTTTCCACTAAAGATCCAAGAATGAATATCTGATCTACACAACCTCTTCCCTCCCTAAAGCCTCTGTGTTCTTCTCCAACTAATTCCTCTGTTCTTCCTCTAACTCTGTCAGTAAGTATCCTACCATACAAGTTTTTCAACTTCCATATTTTCCTCCAAGGTGCATAGATCTTTTTCATCACCCTCTCCTTAAGCACCCTTGGATATTCATATTTATAGAACATTAAATGGTGGAGATTGGTCAACGAATAAGAGAGCAGTGGTATAAGTAGGCCCAATAGTTTAGTTACAACGATTTTTCCGTAATTTTTATTTCATATCAATTTCCCGCATAATTACATTTTCATGCAGTAAATCAAGAATTGAGACCATTTTTTGTGGTGGATTTACAAACTCGGGAAAGCATTTTCTTCAGCAGTACAATACAGATCGATTCAATGTGAAAAATGATGGAAAATGAGCAATATCATTTTTTGGTAAATATTTTACAAAAGCTATTCAGTGTTTTAAAGAAAAAATTTATCCCTTTTTCTTCTGGATGTCATATATCCTTCACTGAATTAATCTGAATTAACTTATTTCAAAAATTGCAATTAACGGGAATAACCAAGAAAAAAGATTTAGGGATGTAGTAGGGCATTGTGTTACAAGTATAAAATGCGCCAAAAGATTATCACCTTAAAGCCCAAATATCCTTTCAAGAGAGTCTGTAGCTCTTTCGAGCTGGGGGTGGAAGATCCTTACGCAGTACTTCTTTTATTTTCCCTGAAATGATCACTGCTTCCATGGACGAGAGCCACCTCAATGTGCTTCACATATTACGAAGATTTTTCTCTCGTGCATGGAACATATATATTTTTTCACCTACCTTTGGACAAATGCAAAAATTCCTTGGATTAATCACATTTGTTCTCATGCTCTCTGTATTAAAAAGGTTGCTTACAAAAGGTGCTGGCGCCAACCAACCTCTGAACTTCTTCTTTACGTCTCTGCCCGTAATCGTACTGAGTCTTCTCTCAGTCTCACTAAAAATTATTTCATTCATTCTAGATGTTCCTAACTTTTAGGCTCAATTCTTTCTACTTCCGTGGCACCTTGCCAGAAACCCTTCTGATAGTGCATTTTCTCTCCTTCCCTCTAATACAGAGCTCTTTGTCCAGATTTTCTTCTCTGCTTCCACTTTGGGTAATTCTGGTGCTATCCACCCATCTTCTTCCCCGCTCTGACTTCCTCTTACCTGAAATTAACACTTTTGGTCCGATGGTGCTCTGTTTTAACTCATTCTCGCCACTATGAAAAGATTATTATTTAAAATGAAAAGGACCTTTGCTAATAATGAGGTCTGTTAAGTCTACTCGTACACATTAAATCTCTCAAGTTTCAAAAGTCCCTCCTAAGCTGAATAAAACTGCCTGGAAGTTGCAAGGATAAATATGAAAGTTAATCATCAGGGTAAAGTGGCTAAAATTTCTTTAAATGATACACTTTCCCCTCACTGGTGTCAGTACCAACGTTGCTGATAACTCTGATTTGGATCTTTCTTGTTCTCAAAAACTGTGCCTTGCTTGCTGACACCCTGCCTAGGTAAACTCTTTCGCCATTATCTGTCAATTTATACCTCCCTTCTTTGTTGGAAATCAGCTTTCACTCAGTCTCTCCCTCTAGATGTCGTCTAGTTGCTGTAATATCTTGTAGCTGTAAAAAAAGTCAATCAGCCCTTAACAAATATTTTGATGCACCTTCCCCATATTTGCTTTCATTCTGACCGACGGTATTGGCTCTGCCAGGAACATTCCACAGACGATCTTCTAACCTTCCTTTCAGCCTCTTGGTCAACCTCTTCTGGACTTTTACGAAGACCTTGCAATTGTACTTTCCACCTCAGATGCTTTCAACCTATTCTGGTACAAATCTTTAATTTTCAACTTTTCTCTTATGATTTCTATCATTTTATCTTTAGTTTCATCTCCAACTTCCTTTCTGTTCATTCTGTTACTGTTATTGTAGACAACCACTGTCCTTCTGAAGTCGTCAGGAGTGGTATTCCTCAGGGCTCTGTCCTGTCATCAACTTTATTTCTTCTCTTCATCAATGATTCATGAGCTTCAGATCTAACCCTAACCGCTCATACACTAGTGGGTCGATCCTTCACATTTCTACTCGTTTCTCACGCTACCCATTACAGCAGATAATTCAGCAACCATGAGATAAGATTATGGTACACCTGTTTTCTGACGGCTGATATTTCTGACTGGGGTAAAGTAAAGTTTCCTGTTTTTAATACATTAGAAATTCAATTCCTACATCTTTTGACCCACCAATCATTCGCAAGAGTATTCTTTTATATTTACCAATATTCAGGTAAGTCCTTCGCGTTCTTAGGATTTCAAGTACTCAAGATATATCAGGGAAAGATCACATTACCACTCTCGCAAATTCTGCTTCCAAGATATTGACTGTGCTAAGTCAACTACTTGCTTTCTTTAAGCCTACATAGCTGTTGATTTTGTGTTCCCCCCCTGTGTGGAGTACGACTTTTGTGTGGAGGGGCTTCTCACATACAGGGTAGAGTCAAAGGCTTTTCATCTCATCAACTCACCTCCTCTTTCAGACTTCATGCAACCTTTTTCTCTTTGCCACACCCTTATCACTACTATCGATACTTCAGTGGCCACTGCTCTACTTAACCGTCTCCTTGCATCCCTCGCCCATTACGGTGGGCTCGTAACACCTGTCTGTCAGGGCACTCTCACCCTTTTCTGTCCAGCAATCTAATGCAAGAGTTTATATATATATATATATATATATATATATCATTCATCATCATCATCCGGACCTCCTTTCCCCGTCAAGGGAAGGGTGAGGAGTAGGAATGTCCAGACAGCACAAACTTGCCCAGTCCAAATAGGCCACACTTCCATTCACTCATCATTCGAGTCCCCGGAATCGTGGTTCTACCGGATACGCCAAAAAACATTCACCACATTCTGCAGCTTCACACAAGCGTATCCTATTGAGTCAATCCTGACGCTTCCATGCTCACAAGGGGTGCCAAAATCCCTGATCATGCATTTCTCCTCACAACATTCATCCAGCCCTCGATCTCTTGTCAGTTCCCTAGCCTCACCGACTTCCAAGCCTCTCTTCCTCAAACACTCATCCACCATATCCCTCCACCTTCTCCTTGGCCTACCTCGCCTCCTCCCTCCTTCAAATTCGCTCAGGTATACCTTTTTCACCACTCTATTGTTATCCATTCTCTCCACATGACCATACCATCTCAGTACACTCTCTTCGATTCTGGTGTCCACCGACTTCCTCACTCCACACCTTTCACGAATCACATTTTTTCGTATCCTATCCTACCTCTGTACTCCACATACATTCCTCAACAGTCCCATCTCCACTGCTCTTACTCTTGACTTTTCATTTTCATGCCACACCATAGTCTTACACCCATATGTTAGAGTTGACACTAACACCCCCTCATGTAAGCCTCGTGCAGCTGCAACACTCAAGCCACTGTTTCTTATCAAGGCTTTGATTGCACCAGCTACTATTTTTTCTTGTGCCACTCTGCTTTCAACTTCTTTTGCACATTTTTCTCTCTTTTCTGTCACTGTACCCAAGTATTTGAACTCTCTCACCAATTCCAGTCTCTCTCCATTCACTGTGACATCACACTGGGAGTCCCCGTCTCTCTCAATAACCATCACTTTACTCTTCTCTACATTTACTCTCAAGGCACGACGCTCACAGGCATCAGCAAAACTCTGCACTAGTCTACCAAGTTCCTGTCCGGTACTTGCAGGCAGCACTGCATCATCAGCATACAACAAATTTGAGATATTCCATCCATCACCATTCATTACCAATCCCATCCCTCTTTCCATTACTCGTGTTTTCACTTCTCTCATCACCCCATCCATATATACATTGAACAACCATGGGGACATCACACAACCTTGTCGCACGCCCACATCGATCGTGAACCATTCACTTAGATGCCCATTAACCCTTACACATGCTTCGCTACCATCATAAAAACTCATGACAGCACCTAGCAGCTTACCATCTACACCATACATGCGCAAAACTTTCCACAATCCCTCTCTGTCTACTTTGTCATATGCTTTTTCCAGATCCATGAATGCCATAAACACCTTATGGTCCTTCTCACAAGCCTTCTCTGCTATCTGTTTCACTGCAAATACTTGATCCACACATCCTCTACCACTCCTAAAGCCACCCTGTTCATCACTCACTAGGACTTCTGATATCTCTCTTACTTTCTCTATAATAATTCTTCCATATACCTTCCCTACCACACTCAATAAACTTATGCCACGATAATTCTTGCACTCACTTTGCTCACCTTTATTTTTATACAGGAGTACAATCACAGCCTTTTTCCACTCTTCAGGCATAGTTTCATTCATCCATGCCTTCTTACATATCCCCAAAAAGCACTTCATTCCACTCACTCCACTACACTTAATCATCTCTGCATACACCTCATCAACCCCAGCTGCCTTCCCATTTTTCAGCCGTTTCACAGTGCTCTTCACCTGTGCGAGTGTCACGTCTCCTGGCACTGCATTCCTTCTCTGCACACCCCCAAATCCAATCATGTTTACAGCCGCTCTGCCCTCTCTATTCCCATTCATCGGGCTTTCAAAATATTCTTTCCATCTGGTTCTTACTTCATCTCCATGGGTTCGTAACCTACCAGCTGCATCCTTCACACTATCACAATTCTTTCCGCTTTCACTTCTACATTTCCGCACCTCTTTCAAGAATAACTTCCTATTTTCAGAGTAGTTCGCATTCATTTTTTTTCCCAGATCATCATTTACCTCCTTCTTTTTCCTCTTCACTGGTCTCTTACATGCTTCTTGCTCTCGATATACTCAGTTCTTTTTTCAACTGAACCCCTATCCTGTAACCACTTTAGCCACTTCTTCCTCTTTTCCTCCACTGCTCTCTTAACCTCCTCATCCCACCATGCCGTACCCTTCTTTTTTGTTGATACTCTTGCCACACCACACAACTCTTTAGCATTCCTAAGCAATCCCTATATGCATTCCACAGGCTGTCCAGATCCAATTCCTTCCAGTTCACTGAATCTAACTCGTCCTCTTCTTTGGTCCTGTAATCATCTGCCACTTCTTTGATCCTCAGCTTTTCAACTTTCAATCTTTCACCCTGACTGCTCTTCTCTCTCTTTATCCACCTCACTCCTCTCAGCTTGATCTTGCATACCACAATCATATGGTCTGACAGACTTCCACATCGTCCTCTCACAGCCCTCGTATCAGCAACCATTCCCATCATCGACCTCTCTACGAGCATGTAATCAATCAGGCTTCTTTCAACACAATCCCCGTTTCCTCTATACCATGTATATTTATGTCCATCTTTGTGTTTGACATACGAATTACAAATGCACAACCTCCTGTCCTGACACATATCCTTTAGTCGATTCCCATTATCATTTTCTCCTCGTACTCCATAACAACCCATTATGTCATCCTCTGGACCAGTGCCTACTCTTCCATTCATATCCGCCATCACGATCACTTTATATCTCCTGGGCATTTCTCCCACTACTTCACCCAGCTCATCCCAAAAACTTTCTTTCTCTCACTTCTGTCTTCACGTGGTGCATAAGCTACAATTACTGCCACTTTCACCTTCTCAGACTTGAACTTGACATACATACACCTCGAGCTGACACATTTGTAGTCTCTCATTCCACTCTGCCACACCTCATTCATCAACAAAGCAACTCCTTCCTTGCATATATATATATATATCTATCTCTCTATCTATCTATCTATCTATCTATCTATCTATCTATCTATCTATCTATATATATATATATATATATATACTGTATATATATATATATATATATATATATATATATATATATATATATATATATGTTGCTGTAGATGGAAGAATAGATGCAGAAGTGAAGTTTAGAATAAATGAAGTAGGAAAGGTGATGGGAGGAAGAAAAAAGTGCTTAGATGTCGTTCGCTTAGAATGGATGTAAAGAGAAGGCTGTATGAGGGTGTTGTGGTACCGACTGCGTTATATGGGGCTAAAACATGGAATATGGGTGTAGCAGAGAGGAAACGTTTGAATGTAATGGAGATGAGGTGTCTGAGGAGTATGTGTGGAGTGACGCATATGGATCGAGTGCGAAATGATGAAGTGCGAAGGAGAACTGGAGTTGTTCGGGAGATGGCTGGTAGACTTGAGCAGAGGGTACTGCGATGGTTTGGGCATATGAAGAGAATGGATAATGAGCGATTGGTGAAAAAGATAACTAGATCTGATGTGAGAGGTGTTAGGCTGAGAGGAAGACCACGAATAGGATGGATGGACAGTGTGAAGAGAGCGCTGGATGTGAGAGGGATGTCTGTTGAGCAAGGAAGAGTGGCTGTGCGTGACAGAAATAAATGGAGAGAAATTGTGAATGAATAAGTGATGATGCAGCCCTGAGGGGATATTCTCCCGCATTTGGTCTGACCAGCTAGTCAGGTCAGGTGCGGGTAAGGGGATAGATCTGTTATGATGTGGCAGGGGTAAACCAGCTCTGCTGTCGGGCCCTACTGCTGATGTCACTGGTTGCATTGCGCAGTTAACCCTTGTGCGGTGTGGTGCGGTGAGGATCTGTCCGTTCTCCCCTTTGGGGCTAAGATGCGAATGAATGTGTATGAATGGATGAATAAATTGGGAGTGTATCTTCCTGTCTCAGCTACCTCCCTTTCCTTGGGGGAAGCAGGTTAGGTATATGTATATATATATATATATATATATATATATATATTGCTTTTCTTTTCTTGTCCCCCCAAATCAATCCATTACCAAATTATAGGTCCAAAAAGGGACTCCGGGCATTAATCGTGAAAATTATGAAACCCTCATCCGCGTTTATGTTTTTTTTTTTTTACAATAACAGAACAGAGGAAGGAAAAAATATGAGAATCTATCTATCTATCTATCTATTGCCAGACGCCTCAATCCCGTTTGGGGTGGCCACAAACAAATCGCCTCCACGTCGTCCTGCCCCCCGCCATTTCACTGCCCTGCTCCCAACTCACACCCCCCTCTCTCATATACCTCTTCACCCCATCTCTCCATCTCATCCTCGGCCTCCCACTCCCTCTTTCCCCTTCCACCTCACTCACATACACTCTCCTCGTAGTCTTTCACCCTCCATCCTCTCCACATGGCCAAACCACCTCAGTGTGTTCCTCATAACACTTCCTATCACATCCACATCCACACCACAACGCTCCTTTATATCCTCATTCGTCAGCCTGTCTCTCCATGTGACTCCACAGGCTTCTCTTAAATAACTCATTTCCACTGCTCTCACTCTTGACTTGTGTCCTTCCAACAACGTCCAAGCTTCACTTCCATACGTTAGAGTTGGTATCACAATACTGTCATGTAATAACTTTTTCACTTCCATGCTCACTTCCCTGTTTCTTATCACTGCTTTCAAAGAACCAGCAACCTTTCTTCCCTGCTGTACCCTTTCTAGCACTTCACCCTCCAAACCTCCATCCTTACTCATCACACTACCCAAGTACTTAAACGTACTCACATTTCCAATTCCTTACCATCCAACCTAACTGTACATTCACTGACTTCACCTCTCTCAAAGACCATCACTTTACTCTTCCCTACATTCACCTTTAGATTCCGTTTCTTACACACTCTCCCAAACTCATCCACCAAGCCTTGCAGCTCCCCTTCGTCTTCACTCAACAACACAGTATCATCTGCAAACAACAGTACAGGGAGTTTCCAAACACTATCCTCTCTCACCAGGGCCACTCCAACATCCACTACCCTACCTTGTACCTCTTTTATTACCCCATCCATGAACAGATTGAACAACCATGGAGACATGACACATACCTGTTTCAACCCAACCTCTAGAGAGAAAAATTCACTTAGTTCATCATCCACACGCACTGCAGCCTTAGCACCATCATACATACTCTTCACAGTATTCAACAACTTCCCATCTACTCCATATATACTTAATACTTTCCACAATCCTTGTCTATCCACCCTGTCATATGCTTTCTCCAAATCCATGAAAGCCGCATACAACTTCTTTCCCTTCTCTAGAAACTTTTCCACTAAAGATCTAAAAATGAATATCTGATCTACACAACCTCTTCCCTTCCTAAAGCCTCTGTGTTATTCTCCAACTAATTCCTCTGTTCTTTCTCTAACTCGGTCAACAAGTATCCTACCATACACTTTTCCTATTATACTAAGAAGACAACTGTCCCTATGATTACCACACACTTCTTTTTCCCCATTTCCTTTGTACAAGGGAATAATTATACCTGACTTCCAATCCTCCGGGACTCTACCTTCCTCCCAGGCCAATCTGGACAACTTCCACATCCATTCTACTACTATATCAACCCCATGCTTCAGCATTTCACCACACACTCCATCAATTCCTGGGGCCTTCCCCAGTTTAACTTTCTTCATTGCTTCCACAACTTCTATCCTACTGATATCTTCCTGTCTTCTCACCTCCCTCCTTCTCCCAGCCATTCCCCAGCCACATATACTCGTGTTACTTCCATCCTGTATGTTCAACAATTCCTTAAGATGTTTTCTCCATCTGCTCACTTTTTCTCCCTTCTCCACTAGTAACCTACCATTTTTATCTTTCACTCCCCTGCTGACCTCACTTTCACCCTGTCTTACTCTCTTCACCTCTTTCCAGAACATTTTCTTACAGTCCCTCCACTTTACACTCAAATTCCTTCCAAATTCCTCATCCACTCTGTTCTTACTCTCTTTTACTAATCTTTTCACCTCTCTCTTTCTTTCTACATATAACTCTCTCTTCTGCCTCTCAACTTCTTCCACGCCCCTATTTCTCATCCATTCATTGTATGCTTTCTTCTTTTGTGCCACAGCCTGTCTCACTTCTTCAGTCCACCACGCTGTTCCTTGCACCCCCCTCCGTCTTCTCTTCCTCCCACATACCACATCACATGCTGCACATATTTCTTTTGTAAATATCCTGCACACACCTTCCACGTCTCCCTTCTGATTCAGTTCATATTTGCCCAATCGTTCCTCCACTTCTCTCTTATACTCTGCCTTTTTCTCATCCTCTTGTAACCTTTCCACTCTCCTTGCAACTACTCCTTCCTCTCGACTTTCCCTTCTTCTATTCCTCCATCTTACTTGTATCCTAATTCTGGCCACCACCAAGTAGTGGTCAGAAAGTCCACTCCCCCAACCTCTATAAGCTCTTGCATCCATTACACATCGTCGCATCCTTTCATCCACACACACATAATCAGTCATTGTCTTCCTATCATTCAGTTCACCACCCACCCTTCTCATCACTCGCCATGTATACCTGTGGATCATTTTATGCCTGAAGAGGGTATTGGCTATCACCAACCCCCTCCCAGCACAGATGTCCATTAACGCACTGCCATTCTCATCTATCGCAGCAGGCACACCCCACTCACCAACTATTCCATCCATCTTCACATTCCCTACTTTACCATTCATATCACCGATCAAAAACATTCTCTCATTCCTTCTAAACTTTTCCATGCACACTTCCACATTTGTCCAGAACTCTTCTCTCACTCTGCTAGCACAATCTTGCATTGGCGCATACACACACACTATCGCCCACATTTGTATTCCATCTTTCAACTTTACCCACACAATCCTTGACCCAACTTATCCATGCTGTCTTATGCTTTTCTTCCATCTTTTACTCACAACTATACATACTCCTTCCATTGCCCTCTCATTCTCATCTACTCCTGCACATATACCCCATCCATACTCCCATTCTCTCACCCTTTCTCCTCTCCATTTTGTTTCAGTCATTCCACATACATCCACTTTTGCACCCTCAAGCACCTGGACAATCTCTCTCTCTTTCACCTCATCATTCGCTCCTCTTACATTCCACGTAGCCATTACCAAGTCTTTTGTCCGGTCCTGGGTCGTCATCGTTTGGTCAGTCCTTGTCCGAGGCTTCTTGTTTGTTTTTTTAGTTAGTTGTTTTCCGGGGAGGGGCAATAACCCTCCGCCAACCCTTTTAGTCGCCTTTTACGACAAGCAGGGTTACTGGGGGAGTATTGTTGAAAACCCTCCCTACCCCCAGGGTAGGGTGCCCTCCATTCATGAAAAAATCTGTAACAGTTGGACTTGAACAGCCGTAGGTTGAAGTTTGGGAGGAAAACCACTATCGGGATGCGAGTTCCAAAGAGACACAGTTCGAGGAATAAAAGAATTCTGATAGGCAGAAGTTCTTCAACATGGAGGTGTGACAGTCCAATCATGCGCTCTACCAGATGCTCGCATAGCTCGGGGGAAGGCGTGGAGACGTGGCACAATGGATGCAACTTCCTCTAAGCATTAAGTGAAACACCAAGAATTTCAATAGTTTAAGAGATAGGAATATTAGTAACATTGAAGGTGTTATATATAGATATATATTTGGTTTTACTAGCATTAAATGATACAATGTTATTTTGTCCCCATTCCGTGATCTAAGATAAGTCTTGATTTATGAAGATTGCTGTACAGAGTAGAGAGTTAGAGATATTAAACTTTGTGAACAGGTGTTTAAGTGTCAATGAACAGAGACGTGTTGAGTCATCTGCATATAAGTGAATTGGATTATGGGTGACAGAGAAGAGATCATTAATATTACTTAGGAATAGGGTTGGAGCCAGAACGGATCCTTGTGGCACGCCGGCATTAATCGAGTTGAAACTGGAATATATATCATCTACTTTTACTCTTATCTTTCTGTTGCTAAGATATGAAGAAATCAGAGGGAGTTTGGATAGCAGGGAATAGTACCACACTCTGTCAAAAGCTTTAGTAATATCAAGGGCTACTGCATGATTATCTCCATGTTGGTCATGTGACTGCTGGATAGTATGAGTCAGGAGATTACATATATCAACAAGTAGATCTTTCGTGGCGGAAACCATACTGTCTATCGCTAATTAAGTTGTTGGATTAAAGATGTTTAACAATGTGCTTATTGATTACAATCTCAAATATTTTTCCAAGAGAAGATGTGATAGCTATTAGTCTGTAATAAGAGAGGTCAGAGGAACTTCCTTTCTTTGGAACTGGGTAGATACTGGCTTCTTTCCAAGAATTTGGGAATGAAGAAGTACGTATGTATAGCCGCAAGTTCTGGGGAGCACTTTTTCAAAACAATTGGAGGAAATCCACCTGTGCCTGGAGCTTTGTTCGTTGGTAAATAATTTTGGATGGATTTTACATATCTTGTCTATATCTTAAGTAAAGCTATTTCTGGAAAGTCAAGTTCTAGTAGGCTAAAGGGACGTTTTGGCTGATTTTCTCTAAGTTAGAATTTCTTGCAAATGTACTGGCATGGATGTTCGCTTTACTACGCAGGTCATTTGTTGTGTTACCATCAGAAGATTTTAGTGGAAGATTGGGTGATGACCTGTTAAAGTTATTATTGAAAGAAATGAAAGTTGACCAGAATATTCTATTGTCATTAGGATTATTTGATAGTTTCGATGCTTGGTTGTGATGAAAGTGTGATTTAGCAGGATTAATTACTGCTTTTGCATTGTTTCCTGCAATTTTAAATTGGCTGAATGATTCAGATGATTTTGATTTAAATAAAGTTATATGTTTAGGACTTTAGGTCGTTGCTTTGGCACAATTGCTGTCAATCCATTTTGGGGTGTCCAATCTTTTAGTGAACTGTTGACTGGGTATGAACAATTCCATACCAGCTTGTATTAAATCATTAAAGTGGGGCTGGGTAGAACTGATGTCACTGGAGAAGAAGGACTGCCATGGATTATCTGTCTATCTATCTATTGCCAGACGCCATAATCCCGTAAGGGGTGGCCATTTGACTTTGAGTTATTTGTTTTACGGGGAGGGGCACTAACCCTCCACCAACCCACTTGCTGACAAGTAGGCAGCACGTATGGTTTGGTTATATGGTTACCACCCAGCGTTGTAAATGGCTTCTTGGCTTACAGGAAACCATTTGGCTTGTCACTCAATGTAAAGCCACCTGTAAAGGAAAGAAAAGCAATAATAAGTGACATGAAAGATGGGAGATATAGGAAGAGAGGAGGGCAGGCACAGAAAAAGAATGATAAAGGCTAAGGAAGAAGTAGGCAGCACTACATCAAGTGAGTGGATGATGGTCGCCACCACCTACCACTTCCATGGATTATCAGCAAGATAATTTCTAAATCCATCCCAGTCTGCCCTATCAAAGTGCCATCTGGTTACCCTGACTGGTTCTGAGAAGGGAGGTTCGGGGCAACTGAGGCTTTGATGAGACTGTGGGCGGATGATCCAAGTGGTGACAGTACTTCTATCCTGTATTGATCTGGATTATATGTCAGGAATAGGTCCAAGAGATAGGCGTTGTTGTCAGTTTCATTTGGTATTCTGGCTGTTTGTTTTACCAACTGCGTGAAATTAAACGATTCAGCAAACATCTCGCATTCTAGAGCGGTATCGTCAGTTCTGGCAGAATGCAATAACCATTGTACATTATGGACGTTAAAATCATCCAAACGGTAGTTTCAATGGTAAGGTTGAGGTTAAGGTTAGTCAACTCTAAAGATATGGAGTCAAATACACTGGGTTCTGAAGAAGCATTGGGGGAGCAATAAATTACACAGATATATCTGGTACTATTTAAAAAATTTAGTGTATATATTGAATAATCGAAGTTAGTTGAAGTTAAGTTCAAAATAGTGTCAACTGCAAATTCAGATTTGGTATAACAACAGGCGCCACCTTGTTGCGAAAGTTTGTGATGAGATGGTAACCATGAAACAAAATGGAGATATTTCAGAAGAGGGAGAGATCTGGGGTTCTGTGAGGAACAGGGTCACAGGGGATATGGACTGGAGGAAAAAGTGAATGGAATTCAGATTAATACTAAGGCCGCGGATATCAGTGAAATGTAAGGCCGAACGTGCGCTTCTCCGCTGACAAGCATGAACAGTGTTTGCAACAGCCCCTGTCGGCACAGTCGCTCGATTGCCACCAGGAGGACCCTGTGCCGCCAGCTTTGTCCTGCCGGTGGTGACAGTCCTTGTATCAAATGTCTAGTTTTAATATTATTCTTGCTGTCTCAGGGTTATTCTGCTTAGGAAAAACATTTCAAATTAGAAGAGTTAGATATAACCTTTTTCTTTAATAGATACTCTCCTAAACTGAATAAAAATCATGTGATAGTGGCAAAAAAATAATGAAAAGGACATCCTCGGCCTGAAGGAAGATAAGACCGAGTCGTGTGCTGTGGGTTATGCTGTAAAAAGGACTGAAGACAGGAGATGGTGCTCAGGTGGTACGAGAAGTGATCTACTGTCTGAAAAGACCAGAGTTTGATTCCATAGGGCGGGGGACTGTCTCATGATCTGAATTTCGACGTCATAAAAACACCCCCACAAATACCATGGCATGAGTTCTCAGTGAGACAGTCCTAACATGTAATAAGTACCGATCGTGGGTATTTGTGCCGAAATAGTGACATGTAAAGGTATGTGGCACGTACAGGGTTGATGGGCTTCAGCGAACGGGCCATTAAGTCTATGCTCAAGAGCTGACTGCATAAAATAAATCCATCCTACACAAAGCCGTGTTTTATGTGACCCAGAAGGCTTTATTAGCACTTCTTCCATTATGATTTATTTTGCATAGGGCACCTTAATATTCCCTTGTATGCTGCTTATATCGTTTCATTTTCGACATAATTTACATAATATAACATACGGGAAGATACTGAGGTATTATGTGCAGATTAATACGCTGAAGAGAAGGTGTTACGAAATCTTTAGTATCACTCAATTCTGACCGGTTTAAAGGTATTATAGGATCATCTATTTAGCGACTTATTACTCAGTTTTCAGCATCATGTTTCCTTCTGTACTCTTCTTATCGTTTTAATATCGACATCATTGGCATTAATAGCATTCAGGAAACTACTAACTTGCAATGTGAAGAAATACGCTATAGTCGGTTTACCCTTACCTGCCGGGACTGGGCAGCTTCCACTACTTGATACTAAGTCGTGGTTGCATGAAATCTAGTGATCTCTAGTTATGAGGCACGAAATCAGCCTCTTTGGTAATTAGTCAAATCGACCTTCCGATCTTTGGAAGGTTAAACTAAACGCACGAGAGTAAGATGTTAGGGTGTCTTCTTGGTTACTCGTTAAATTGTCCTCCAGTCTGGCTACATTTGAGTATCAACTTTTTTATTTAATGCAAGGAAGAAGGAACCAAAAACTAGAAGCCCGCAAAAGTGTTCCCTACAAGAAAAAAAAAAAAAAAAAAAAAGGAAAAGAGAGCCAAATTTAGATCCGTTCATTTCGAGATTTCTGGATACAGACGGAGGAAGACAGTTCCAGAGCTGACCTGTTGCATACATGAAAGACTGGGAGCATCAGTTAACTCTTGCATTAGAGAGTTGGACAGAAAAGAGGTAGGAGTTTGTTGCCAGACAATTGCTACACGCCCGACATATTGATGGAAGGATGCAAGAAGATAGTCCATAAGAGCAGTGGCCATTAGAGTAGCAATAGATGAGGTGAAGATTTAATAATACGGCTGAGAGAGGCTGAAGGGAGTCAGTAGGAGGAGGAAATTTACTGAGATTAAAAGCCATTGAAAAAAAAAGAGCTGTATGTGGGGAGCCCCCTCACACATGAGAGTTGTTCCCTATACAGGGACGAATAAGACTAGAAGGTATGAACTCGACTGAGGGGACAAGGGTTAGTGATTTTTGTCAGGTTAATAAAAATAAATAACGCTCTTATTAATGAGGTATTGAGGGTTTGCGGACGAGAATAAGGATTTTATATTATAGCGTCGTATTCTAGGCGGCATTGGAGGTTTGTAGCTACTCTTTCTTATCAAATTATTTTGCATGTACCTTACGATTCTTTCGTATGCTCTTATTATAGTTTAATATCACCCTAGTTTCCGCTCGAAATGTACAAGATGATACTGAGTTACATTGTGAAAAAAAAAAAAAAAAAAAGTTTTGAAATATCCTGTGTGTTGTTTATATCACTTTTATACCAACATAGTTTCCATTACAACCATACAAGAAGATACGGTGGTGTAATGCATCGCAAAAATCGTTAAGGAAGAGGTGCTACGAAATTTCTAGAGTGACGTGGAATTTGAGCAACATTGGAGTGAGGGTCCCACCTGCGCCTCTGCCGCGTAGTTTAGGGCAGCAACAAAGGCGTATCCCAGGATGAGCAGCTCCACCCCAATGCCGATGGTTCCAACCCCGAACTTTGTCACCTCCGTGAAGAAGTCAGAACCATCACCGCTGTGCGACTTTCGTAGGTACTCCACCAGTCTGACCGGCAGGTTGGGTTAGGGACGGAAGTTACTCAGGGTCTGGTTAGGTTAGGTTAGGTTAAGGGTGAGAGATAGGCTGGGTTAGATTAAATTAGGGACGAAACATATGCTACAAGAGATAAGGCTAGGTTAGAATATGTCAGATTAGGTTAAGGACGAGTCAGGCAGTGTTAGATTAGGTTAGGTTGGATTAAGGACGAGAGATAGGCAAAGTTATAATAGTTTGGATAGACACAAATAATGGAAACATAGAATAGGCTGGGGAAGGATAAAGACGAGAGACAGTTATGGTTTGGTTAGGTTATTATAGAGCCGGAGCAAAAGACAGTCACGCATTCATTAGGATACTTACATTATGTTAGACTGTAGGACTGGGGCTAGATTAGGTTAGATTACACTAGCTTAGACTGGGGGTGAGAGACTGGGTTATATTAGCTTAGACTAACATAAGAGAGTCATGGGCAGAGTTGGGTCAGGGCAGGGTGACATGCAGGCTTGGTCACGTTGGGTGCGGTAAATGGTCCTGTAAAATGTTACGGGAAGAAGTTATACAGACCTTAATCATCTCAGAGGATAAACAAGTCTTCCATAACAGTTGACTGTTTTCACATTAAAAAAGAAAAAAAAGATTTTAATAATCGCTTTAGTTTTAGTGTTAAGCGTTTGGTGTCTTACTGAGCGAAGACAGTTGCTGTACTGTAGAGGGATGCCCTTACGTAATATCATAGATATAGCCCTGTCTGGTTATACAAACATCCCTCAGGTCCGTCCTTACTTTCTAAAAGGAGGATGACGAAATGCAAGAAAGTATAATTTAGTCTGCAGTCCACCTGATTCACGTTTAGATGAGCCTGTGGCCTCAACAACAGCGACGGCAGTAAAGAACGAAAACAAGCTTATATACAAGCAATCTGATACACAATTTCAGATAAACGAGATTATAATTATATACTGCCTCCGGCGGGTGAGACGAGCGGGCGTATGTAAAAATGTTAAACTCACCCTAACGACTTCGTATGTTAGTGCTATATCACGCCACCACACCACAAGGTAATTTGATTCATAATTTAGCTCCTTCAGTACGATGGTGTCTTATCCCACTTTCTTTACCTCTAAAGAATTTTTATCATCTTAAGACGTTTCTAGTTAAAGAGGACTAATGAAGGCAGTGGTGTAGCTGGAGGGATGGCTGGGACGGCACTGGCCACCCATTAACCCGGGCCACCTCAGTGGTGACCCCAAGCTTCCAGGCAAATCTCCCGTACCCTATGGAAGGGTTTTCCTCGTGTCACCCCATAAATAGGATTGACCACTCCATTTCGTATATCCTGACTACGCCACTGAATGAAGGTTAGTCGTTGTAGTTAGTAACACTTCTCCGATGCGGAATATAATGGCCTGAAGTTCGTAAAAATGAAAGAAACAGACAAAAGAATGATGTTCAAACCTCACTGGAAAAAAAAGCTGTATGATTCATGTTATTTGATAAGTTTGCTAATACTTTAACCATTTCCTCCAGGGTAATTCAACAGGTATACTGTATTGTGAATTAATTATCATCTGTCCTTTGAAAAGTTATTATATTCGGGTCAGATTTCCTTGTAACAGGTGTTTTCATAAGTTAAACGCATTTAACTCTTTTCAGCATTCCTCTTATGGTTGGTTCCTTAATCAGGGTATCATTATTGTCAGCCTTCATTATGATACTTTTATTTCTTCAATTCTCTTCCAGAACTGCAAATGATAATCCAGGTGTGAACGTACTAAGGAAGTGTAAAAAGTGTGAATGATAAAAGATTCATACGTGAATTCAAATGCTCTACCAGTGAATCCAGTATGATTGTTGGCGTTCTTCAGTGCCGTCACGCAATGTCGGCTAGGTTTTGAATAATTTGTTTTCATTACTCCAAAATTATTTTCTTGCTCTACATTCCACACTGAGTACAGATGCAGACGTTTTTTTTTTTTTTTCTTTTGTGTACCACTTTTTATGCCTCTGCAGTTACTTGGCATATCTACACTACAGAATTATAAGCCGGGTGGAGTGCACTTAAACGAATTATGCGAAAACGCAGATAGTGAATAATTTGAAAACAGATAGTGACTTGTGTGAGACCTCATTCACACAGGAAAATCTAGTCAGAAACGACGGGGTAAATGTTAAGCTACTTAACCATTTTGCTGCATTAGTTTTTTTTTTTTTTTTTTTTTTTAGGCTACATACAAATTACCTTATTTAAGAGAGAGAAATTCGAGCTTTCCAAGGGCCAGTCGAGACACCTTCCAATCCTTTGACTACCAGAATTTACCTCCAGTGAACAAAATCATCTTGTAGTAGTCTTAATAATATTACAATGCTTTCAAAGAAGGCAAAGAAACCAAAAGTGTAATTAGACAGGGACTCTGACTATTTGAAAGCGTGAAACTGATCATTATTTCAAATGCCACATTTCATGTCATGAAAAAAAAATCTTGCTGATCCACTTCTTAGTGAATAACCCAACCGAATTATTTAGAAACTTATCTAGCCCATTGTTCATAGTCCACAGTCAGGTTTGGTTTTACCTGAGCGAAGTGGAATACTCCCTCAAGTTAAACACATAGTCCTTGTTGCATGTAATTTGATGAGCTTTAGTTACGAAGCTGGTATTTTTCTATGCAAAGAAGAAACCAAAGGTCAGAAGCCCGCAAGATTGTCCCCACCGAGGAAAACTAAAAACGAAACAGAAAGCCAAATTCAAGATCTCTCCAGTTCGAAATGCCTGGACACTTCGCGTTTAAAAGACTGGAAGTCACAGTCCCTAGGAAATACAGATAGAGAAAGACAGTTCCAGAGCTGACCTGTCGCACACATGAAGGACTGGGAGTAACAGTTAATTTTTGCATTAGAGAGCTGGGCAGAAAAAGGTTGAAACTTTGCTGCTAGTCGGGTGCTATACGAATACACCCGCCATAATCGTGGAGGGATGCAAGCAGACAGTTCAGAGCAGTGACCACTAAAGTAGTGAAAGAAAAAAGATAAAGAAACAGTGCGGCCAAGAGACAGAGGTCGAAGGAAGCCAGTAAGAGGAGGAGAATTAATGAGACGAACAGCTTTGTTGAGAAGAGCAGTATATGGGGAGCCTCCCCACAAATGAGAGTTGTAATCCACTCGCACTCAGGGGCGAATAAAACCCCTGTATAATATCAACCACTGTGCAGGGGTAAAGAAGACATGAAGTCGGCTTAGCATACCCAGTCTCTTGGAAGCCGATTTCTCAAGATAGGTACTGTGATCTTTTCAAAATAAATCCCCAGAGAATGAAACCCCAAGTACATCCAAGATGATGCAAGACTGAGTTGGATATTGTAAAAATAAAAAATGAAGATACTTCTGCAGAAAATTTGGATGGGTCGATAGATGTAAGAACTAAGTTTTTATGCAATAAAAACAAGATTACTTTTACCCCAGTCAGATATATGAACCAAGTCAGACAGGTGTACCACAGACAGCCTCATCACTTGCTTGTTGAAGCAACTGATGAAATGGACACTGCACGAAACAAATGGAAAGGTGAAGGATGGAATCATCAGCATGTGAGTGGATAGGGTTAGATGTATAGTAGTGATGTATCGGATACCAAATTTTAGAGCTCCGCGGAGGCGGAGGCGGAGGCGGAGCCGGAGCCGGATATCTATTTCTCATAAAATGCGGTTGCGGATAAAACTGTGGAGGTTAAGATATTAATTTTTGCGGTCGCGCACATAACTGCGGATTATTTTTACCTCCATGTCCGCGGTTGCGGACGCGAACGCGGATTTTTTTTACACATATTACAGTACATTTATGAAGTATACAATGACGAGTTTCAGCCACACTTAAGTGTACACTTAGGTATGTTACAAGGATGCGGGACGGGGACCCAACTCGTCATGCAGTGTGACATAGTATTGGCTTTAGTCCAGATATGCCTATATATTAACATAACATGTGTAACTATTACGACAGAGAGAGAGAGAGAGAGAGAGAGAGAGAGACAGACAGACAGACAGACAGACAGAGACAGACAGACAGACAGACAAACAGACACACACACACACACACACACACACACACACACACACACACACACACACACACACACACACACACACACAGGCAGAGAGAGAGAGAGAGAGAGAGAGAGAGAAGAAGAAGAAGAACAATGAGAGACGGAGGGAGGAAGAGAGCTAATAGAGAAGAAAACAGAAAGAGGAAGAGGGACTTGTAGGTGAGAGGAACGGAGAGGAGAATTGTGGATGAAAGGGAGAGAGAGAAAAAGAATTATGACAAAAAGCCAAAGGAGAAATATTGGATGGGTGGAGACCAGCAACATCTGCGGTTCTTTGACGCGGAGGCGGATTATTACCGTATGTGGAGCTTTTATTATCTGAAAACGCGGTGGCGGATAATGATGCGGAGCTTTTGTTGTCTGAAGACGCGGACGCGGATAGTAATGCGGACATTATTTTCACTGCGGAGGCTCCGCGGAGGCAGATATCAGATACATTACTATTGATAGCTCTAAAGATGAACAGTGGCCGTCTACAGCAGCGCAGTTATCGACCGACCAGAAAGGAAGATGGAGATGAAGACACAGATAGAAGAATAGTATCCATAAGTTGACAGTTTGGAAACTCGACATTTTGTGAGATGTAGGTCCGTGGATATAACATCAGAAATTCAGGTTATTCATAAAGATTCCGTGCTACTACTGGATACTTTACGAGAAGAGAGCTGTGTTACACTCTAGGAGTCTAGTAGTTCTCTGTCTCTCCTAAAATCATTCGGAGAGAGGTGAGCTTCCATTCTTAGCCAATGCCATCACGTTATGCTGGGTTAAGGAACTGTCAGCTGTGCAAACACAAAAGTGTTCCCAGCGTTCCCTTCTAAGGGCTGCAGATTTGGCCAGAAGCAGCGACCACTGCCAATTCATCTCACTCTGGCAGCGTCTGAATCGTGACGACTAAGCAACAAAGATCCGCTCACTTACATTTATATTCCCCCGGGTAAATAACATTACATTTATATTCCCCCGGGTAAATAACATTACATTTATATTCCCCCGGGTAAATAACATGTCTCCCAACATATTATAGACATGGATCATATCAGAAGGCAATTCAATTAATAAAACAACACTGATATTATAACTGAATGATAAGAAAGTCATATGGCAACATACTACACTAATGATTATAAATCATAAAAGTTAGAAGGAAGATAATTTAATTACTGTACACACATAGGAGAATGATACTGGTATATGTAATAGTGATGAATAATAAAACTCTTTAATAATTTTAATAGCTGATTATACAGGATTTACAATGGTATCGAAGGCCTTTGAGATGTCAAGTTCAATGGCCCAAGTCCCGGAAAGAGAATGACGAGGACCCTGAATGGAAGGTGAGATCATTGGTAGAGCATCCCTGACGGAACCCATACTGGCGGTCGGAAAGGTTTTGATAGGAAAGGTGCTTTAATTTTTTTTAATAGATTCAAATTTTTCAGACGTACAGGATGTTAGAACAATTAGGAGATAGTGAGAGGGCTGGGAATGGTCACTCTTTGAGACAGGCTGAATGAGAGCAAACATCCAGTAAGAAGGAAATGTATGTTTGATAGACAAATGGAGAAAGAGTTTATCAAGGCAGGGTGTAAGCACAGAAGCACAGTTTTTAAGAACAACAGGAGGGAACACATCAGAACCATATGTCTTGTTAATACTGGGTCCAGAGAGGGCTGAAGATACATCAGTTGAAGAAATATTAAAGTCACTTATGAGGAAGTCAGAGGGAAGTGATGGAGCACCGGAATCGTTTAAGGTACAACTGAAGGAGAAAGTCAGAGCAAAGTTCTGCTTTATCAACAGAAAAACACCAGTGGAGCCATCAGAGCGGAAAAGAGGAGGAAAAGATGATGAAGTAAAGTTGTTAGAAAGGTTTTTGGCAAGGTGCCAGAGGGTGCAGGAAGAATCTGAGTCAAAGAGTTCCAAGCATTTAGTACGAAATGAAATTCTTAGCTTAGCGGAGAACAAACTTGCAAGGTTCCAGGCAGAGACATAAAGAGATGAGATTCAGGCGTGGGATGGCTGCAGCACCTTTGATAGGCATTCTCCTCCTTGTGGACAGCAATAAAGCAAGCACAATTTAACCTTTTTTTATTTTTTTCATTACTTACAGGATAAGAAAATGGCATGTATGCGTCCATGGCCGAGAGAATAACCTCCGAAATGACTGAGGCATACGTATATGACTCTTGGTCATAGCAGCAACAAGTGCTCGTGGGCCCTTCGGGCCCCTCGCACTTACTCCAACAGAGGGCTTTCGCGCTGCTATAGTAAATCTAATATACTATAGCAGTAGGCGTGTGTGTTTGTGTATTTTGGGCAGCCAAAACTACACATTCAAATCGAACCAAAATTGGCATAAAAATCGCAAAAAATTCGCTGATGTGAAAAAACTTTGTCCCATCACGATTGAAAAATTTTTTACTATATTTAATGAGCGATCAGATTTTGACCAAAAAAACGACGCTCCCGAAGCCCGGCATAGGATCTCCGTAGAATTTTTTGCCCAGAGGTAGCACTAAAATAAACTGGGTTCCATTACCGAAGCTGCAAATAACAGGATCAATTAGTTAGCTGCAAAAAATCCAAGTGACAACGTTACACTAGAACAGCACATAAACGTGAGAGCCCTCCGCAGGAGCAAGTGCAAGGGGCCCTCCACGAGCACTTGTTCTAGTTATAGCTGTGGGCAAAAAATTCTACGGAGATCCTATGCCTTGCGCCTGGAGCGGCTTTTTTTTTGGTCAAAATGTGATCGCTTATTAAATATAGTAAAAGTTTTTCAATCGTGATGGAACCAAGTTTTTTCTCATCACCGAATTTTTTGCGATTTTTGTGCCAATTTTGGTGCGATTTGAATGCGTAGTTTCGGCTGCCCAAAGCACACACACACACACACACACACACACACACACACACACACACACACACACACACTGACACACGGCTAGTGCTATAGTATATTCGATAAATTTTCCACGGAGGACCAAAGAAGTACTGCCTAAGGGCTTCCCAATCAGCAGCTACAAAGTGCCACAGCTGCCGCTTGTTTGGAGGGTCCACGGGCCTTACTGGAATGACAGGACAGGCTAAAGTGATAAGGCTGCGATTGGTGGAGCCAAATGGAGAGAAAAGATTAACACCAGTAAGAAGAAGGATTATGTTGTAGGGAAGAGGTCAGATATGTGGAAACTCTCTCCAAGGCAGTCAGGGATACGAGTTGGGTGCTGTGCTAGCTACTCTAGGTCATGAAGGATAGATATGATGCAGGCTTGTTCACTATTTTTTTTTTTTTTTTTTAAATAACAGAACGGAGGAAGGAAAAACAAATGGAGAAAAAAAAATTATCCATACACCAGATTACTGGTGTCCTCTGTTCATAAAATATCTGTAACAGTTAGACTTGAACAGTTGTAGGTTGAAATTTGGAGGAAAACAACTCTGGGGAAGCGAGTTCCAGAGAGATGCAGTTCGGGGAATGAAAGAATTCTGATAGGCAGAAGTTCTGCAATATGGTTGAGTGACATTCCAGTCATGAGCACTACCAGATGCCCGTGTAGCACGAGGGAAGGCATGGAGAGGTGGCACCATGGACGCAACTTCGTCTGAGCATTTGCCAAAAAATATCTGTAAAATAATGCAAGGGAGGCAACATTCCTTCTTACTTGCAGGGGAGGTAGTTTATATGTAATGGCAGGGTTGTTAATGATTCTAACAGCTTTATTCTGAATTTTGTCTAGTTGTCTTAATGCAACCTCTCCACAACCATTCCACAAGGGTGAGCAATATTCAAGCTGAGAGCGCACATGACTCTTATAAATTATAGCTAACTGCTCATCGGCGAAGAAGTTACGTACTCTGTACAATAATCCAAGTTTCTTTGAGGCGGTTTTAGCAAGTGATCTGACATGAGAGGTCCAGCTGAGGGCACTGTTAAGTGAGACACCAAGAATTTCAATACTTTTGGAGATGGGAATATTAGTAGCACTGAAGGTAATGTACGAATCTGGCAATATCTGTCTATTAGTAAACTGTATTTATTTAGTTTTACTAGCATTAAAAGAGACAAGGTTGTTTTGTCCCCATTCACTGATTGTAGATAGATCTTGATTTATGGAGATGGCTGTACTGAGTTGAGAGGTAGAGATATTAGACTTTGTAAATGGATGTCTGAGTGTGAATGTACTATGTAGCGTTGAGTCATCTGCATATGAGTGAATGGGATTGTGAGTGACAGATAAGAGATCATTAATATGAACCAGACATAGGGTTGGCGCCAGAACTGATCCCTGCGGCACGCCGGCGTTAATTGAGTGGAAATTCGAATATACATCATCTACTTTTACTCTTATTTTCCTGTCACTAAGATAAGAAGAAATCAAAGGAACAAAAGACGTTAGTCCATAGCAAGGGAGTTTGGACAGCAGGGAACGGTGCCATACTCTGTCGAAAGCTTTAGAGATATCAAGAGCTACGCATGAGTTTCTCCAAAAAGATCAATTGATTGAGGGATGGTATGAGTTAAGAGATTGAGTATGTCAATGGTGGATCTTTCGTGGCGAAAACCGTATTGTCTATCATTAATTAAGTTGTTGGATTCAAGATGTTTAACAATATGCTTATTAATTAAAGTTTCAAATACCTTACCAAGAGAAGATGTGATAGCTATTGGTCTGTAATTGGACGGGTCAGACGAACTTCCTTTCTTCGGAACTGGGTGGATATTGGCTTCTTTCCATGAATTTGGGAATAAAGAAGTACGTATGCATAGTCTGAATAATTTAGCTAGGACAGAGGCAAGTTCAGGGGAACACTTTTTCAAAACAATTGGCGGAATTCCATCTGGACCTGGAGCTTTGTTGGTAGGTAAATTGTCTAGGATGGATTTTACAAATCTTGTCTGTATTTTAAGTGGGGCAATTTCGGGAGAATCAAGTTCCAGTACTGAGACATTCTGGCTGGTATCATCTATGGTAGAGTTTCTTGCAAAGGTACTAGCAAAGATATCTGCTTTCCCACGTGGGTCATTTGTAATATTGCCATCTGAAGATTTTAGTGGGGGAATGGAAGATGACTTGTTAAAGTTATTATTGAAAGAATTAAGAGTTGGCCAGAATATTCTATTGTCATTAGGGTTGCTAAGTAGTTTTGATGCTTGCTTTTGAAGAAAGTTTGATTTAGATAGATTTAATACAGCTTTTGCATGATTTCTAGCAATTTTAAATTGGGAGAGTGATTCAGGTGTTTTTGATTTTAAGTAAGAGTTATATGCTAATGACTTTTGGGCTGTTGCTCTGGCACAATTGCCATCAAACCATTTTGGAGAGTTTGATCTTTTAGTGAATTGTTGACTTGGTATGAATAAATCCATACCAGCTAGTATTAAGTCACAAATGTGGGACTGGGTAGAATTGGGATCACTAGAGAAGAAAGACTGCCATGGAACATCAGCAAGATAATTTCTAAATCCATCCCAGTCTGCCCTGTCAAAGTGCCATCGGGTCACCCTGACAGGTTCGGAATGGGGAGGTGTAGGAGGGTTAACTAATGAGGCTTTGATGAGATTGTGGTCAGAGGATCCAAGTGGTGACAGTACCTCTATCCTGTATTGATCTGGATTATTTGTCAAGAATAAATCCAAGAGATGGGCATTATGGTCAGGATTATCAGGTATTCTGGTTGGTTGCTTTACCAACTGGGTGAGATTAAACGATTCCGCAAACAGCTCTCATTCTAGACCAGCGTCCTCAGTCCGGGCAGAATGCAATAACCATTCAACATTGTGTATGTTAAAATCACCCAAAATGGTAATTTCATGGCCAAGGGCAAGGTCAAGGTTACTCAGCTGAGTGGATATGGAATCAGTGAATAGGTAGGACAGCCAGAGGCAGTGGTGAACATTGACATCACCTAGAATGGAGATTTCAGAGAAAGAAGAAATTGATAAGCTGTGTTCCATCTTACAAGTAAGATAGTCAAAGAATTTTTATGATCAGCAGAATTAGCGGATAAGTACACAGCACACATATATGTAGTCAGAGAATGACATGATAGCCAAAGCCAGAGAGTAGAGAATTCAGAAGATTCAAGTTCAAGAACACAATAAAATAAACATAATAAAATCAACACTCTAATCTAACGACACATGGCCGTCAAGTGAGCTACTACAGTTTAAGAATCTTAGGTGTTAAAAAACGTGATATAATAGACTCACTCATCTTTCGTGAGGTTGGCCATTTGAGGGCTCTGCTTGACCAGGGTGTCAAAAATCTCCTTCAGAAAGTCGTCCAACTCCTCTCCGCTGTTCGCCACCGCCTTATCCAACTGGCTCTGGGGGAGACAGAGCAGTGGAACTATACTTAAGTGCAGAACATTCGGGAACAAAATTCACCTACTATTCCGGTGAGTCTACCTCACATTAGTGGGTGCCCAACACTTCCCTCCCACTCCCTCCCCTCGAGACAACAGCAACAACAAAAAATAATAATAATAATAATAATCTAGTAGCACGAAAAACACACTAAAAAAAAATTATGTATGAGAGAAAAGACAAATAGAAAAGAAAAATCTTTTTGCAGAAAATTATATCGTCTGTCTATTCTTTGGAGTATTAGTCAGCAGAGAAAAGTTAGAAACTTATCCATCCATCTGTAGCGAACTCCTTTACCTCAGACGATGTGGTCTTATACAAATTGCCTCCATTTCACCCTGTCCTCGGATATCAGGCTACGCTCCTCCAGCTCACACCACCTCATTCGTATGCCACGCCTCCCCATCCTTCACCTCATCTTCTGTTCTCCCTCTCCCCCTCCACCTCGCTCACATACACCTTCTTAATCAGTCTCCCATTCTCCAAGCTCTCCGCATGACCAAATCATCTCAAAGTATTTCTGACACTTTCCAGCACAACCACATGAACTGCAAAACGCTCCGCAACTTCCTCATTTGTCTGTAGATCTCTCCTTTAGCTCCTCTGCTCCTCTCAAATATTTTATATTCACCACACTCACTCTTGAATATTGTTCGTCCAACAGCGTCTAAGCGTCATTTTCGTATGTTTGACTGAGGATCATAATACTGTCGTGCAATGACTTCTCTACTTCCATGATCACTTCCCTACTTTTTATCACCAACTTCCGTATGCAGTACCTACAGCCCTCCTTCAATCCTGTAGCTATCTCACTCTTGGTCGTCACACTACGTGAATATTTGACAGTAGTCACATTGTCCATTTCCTGAATATTTATCCTCACTATGCACTCCGTGACTTCAGTTCTTTCAAAAACCCTAACATTATTCTTTGATACATTCATGTTCAAATATAGGACCAACGTGTGTCCCGGACTGTACTAGAAGTAACAAAAATCCTGTAACATCCTCTGTTTCCTGCATTCCTCTCCTTGCACATTGATTATTTTCACGTTAATCCGCGGTAACCGCAGATCACTGTACTCAGTGTTGTTTGCTTCGGATTCATAGAACTTATCTTCAGTAATGCATGGAAAGAGAAGCAGGACAGACGACAGGACTATAGTTGCCGGCAGTACTGTACAATAAGCAAAAGTATAAGTTATCGCCACCTTTGCAATTGTTTACAGTCTAGAAAACATGATGGTATGCTGTGAAATAATGTATCGTTCATACTGTCTCCAATAATGTTGATTGTTTTTCATTATATTCCTATTGAAGGAACATAATCTGAGTTCAGCCTGATTTTTTGTTTTAATTTTGAATTATCACAGCACAACCAAATACATAGGAAAATATCACTTTGGTGCAAATTAGTCTGACGTAGGGACTTTTATGCCTCTGTTGATGATTGTAACTTCACCCAGTAACCTTTTTGTTGCACACTGCTTTACAATACTCACAGATATTTTATCATTTTTAATCCATTCCAGGGATAACGTACTGTCGGTTTACTACCACTACCATATTATTGAACCTGGGAAAGATGAAGGTGTCCCTGAAGACTGTACTGTATTTATCTCCTCCAATTCGAAAAATCTCTCCAAGGCTGAATAAAACCACCTGGATGCAACACAAACAACATGAAAATGCTACATCTGACAGCAGGGGTTAACATCATTTACTGTATAATGCAGAATAAAACACAGTACTATAACAAAGTAATACAAAACCAGTGAACAGAAGACTATATATCTAAACAGGGGTCAAGTACATCTTTGCCTGTTACGTATTCATTTGGCAAACTTCAGTACAAACAATAATGAAACCCAACGGTACCCCAGTGACACCTGTGCACATTCCGGTAACCTAATATACTGTAACTATCCCTGGCACTGGCATAATAGTCTAATAAGATATACTTAGGACTTAACGGAAGATACTGAGATTCACTATAATCCATTTAGCCAAGGTGACTCTTCTGTATCTAGATGCAATCGTCTGTCAGTGATCATAATAAAATACTAAGTTACACATGGATGTGAATCAGATAAATGTAACAAGAGAGACTCAGATCCTACTTTCATCTCCTGACTGACGAAGGCGTCAGTGATGTCGCCGAAAAGCAGGAACATGCAAGGCGTCCCCATACCTGCCACCACGGCCGCCACTACACCCACCACCATCACCACTCTCTCACAGTTACTTGAATAGCGAAACTAGAGAAAGAGAGAGAGAGAGAGAGTCAGTTTTTGCTACTGATTCTGATTTCTTTATTTGTGCACCTAGTAATGGGATAAAAACTGCACTATATGTTTTCATATGGTCGAAATAATCTCTTATTTGATTGTATGATGCTATAGTTATGTAACTGTTTCTTGGTGAATTCCAGCAACAGTACTCTATTTGCCCTCTTCTTAGAGTCATTTCATTGTAGTAAGAGTTTAGTTTCGATCTTATGATACTTACACGATACTCCAAAGGGAAGTTTCAATATTCTGTCCCTTAATTTTCGCAAACAGCTGGAATTCGTATGGTTTCTTACCACATCCAATCTGCAATACTTGACATTTGTTTTTATCTGAATAACTACTAAGTAATTTCAAAGAGATATTACTGTAATTTTATCATTCAACAAGTGATAGACTAGACATCAGATTCAGCCTCATCAGAACATTCTTATGTAAGATGATAGGAACAGGCCTCCGAAATTGGCTGAAACCTAACATGGTGATTCCTCATTAACTACTACATTGTGCAGCTAAATTCTAACCACTGTTTTAAATTCCTGTGACCCTAATTTCATATATATATATATATATATATCCATCATCCAGTCCTACGTTGCCCCATGAGGTGCGTAGGAGCCCGGGGCTAGGCAGTTGGTCCCGACATTTAAGATGAGAGTGACGGCCTCACTCATCCCTGAATGGCATTACGTGAGCAATAAACCCCAAACACCCTTTGGATGTAAACCTTTATTGGCTCAGTCCAATTGGAGCGCAATAATTACTCACTACACCACCAGGCGCCAAAATTTGCTTATATATTTGGTTACCACCCAGCATAGTTTCCTGGTGTACAGGAAACCATTTGCCTTGTCACTCAGTATAGAGTCACCCACAGCCAGAAGGAAGAGGAAAGAAGGAAGGAAAGAAAGACAGAAACAGGAGTGTAAAGTCACCCGTTGGCGGAAGGACGAGGACAGACTGAAGGAAAGAGCGACAGAAGAGGATGGAAGGAAAGAAGGATGGAAGAGAGATAAGAGCAAACACCCGAGAGCAGAACTACATCGAGTGAGTTGATGGTTAGCACCCCCACCTACCACTATATATATATATATATATATATATATATATATATATATATATATATATATATATATATATATATATACTAGTGCCTCCCAGCAAACTTTCCGGGCCTAAAAACTTTTTCATCACAGAATGTTTGCAGAGACCTTTATCTTTGTTTCCATAATGTTATTGAGCCCACAATGACCAATTATTAACAAAAAGTCGGAAAAATTATTTTCCGCACTTTTTCGCTAGTAGCAGTCTCCAACGATTTCGCGCTGTCGGGTCGCGCGTGATCGCCAAAAATATTGTATATTTTTCTGATACTCCCTGGAATTAACCCGACCTAATACAAAAGAAAAAAAAAATAGGTCAATATGGATTTTACGTATCTAATCTGTAACTAAAGTGGAGCAAGTTCGGGAGAGTCAAGTTTTAGTACCGGGACGTTCTGACTGACTTCCTTGAATGTAGAATATGTGGCAAACGTATTAGCAGGGATGTTCGTTTTTCTGCGTGGTCGTTTATAATGTTTCCATCTAAAGATGCTGGTGGGAGGATGGGTGATGACTTGTTAAAGTTGTTATTGAAAGATTTGAGAGTTAACGAGAATATTCAACTGTCATTTTGATTATTTAATAGTTTGGATGCTTAGTTGTGAAGAAAGTTTGATTTAGCCAGATTAATACTGCGTTTGCATGATTTGTAGCAATTTTAAATTGATTGAGGGATTCAAATGACTTTGATTTTAAGTAAAAGTTATATGCTAAGGACTTTTGGGTCGTTATTCTGGCACAATTGCCGTCAGATCATCTGGAGGAGTCCGGGCTTTTTTGAACTGTTGACTGGGTATGATCAATTCCATACCAGCTTGAATAAAGTCATTAATGTGGGACTGGATAGAACTGATGTCAGTGGAGAAGAAAGATTATCATGGAATATCAGCAAGATCCATCCCAGTCTGCCCTATCAAAGTGCCATCTGGTCACCCTGACTGGTTCAGAACCGGAAGGTTTTGGGCAACTGACTAATGAGGCTGTGATGAATTGTGGGCGGATGATCCAATTGGTGACATTAACTCTATCCTTTATTGATCTGGGTTGTTAGTCAGGAATAGGTCCAAGAGATAGGTGCTATGTTCAGTATTTTTATCTGCTATTCTGGGTTGTTGTTTTACCATCTGCGTGAGATTAAACGACACTGCAAACAGCTAACATTATAGATCAGTTTTGTCAATCCCGGCAGAATGCATTAACCATTCAACATTATGGAGGTTAAAATCACCCAAAATGTTAATTTCCGTGGTAAGGGTGAGGTTAAGTTTGATTAATTGTGTGAATATAAAGTCAAATACGCTGTGTTCTGACGAAGCAATGGGGGAGTAATAAACTATACAGATCTATTTAGTAATATTTAGGTAATTTAATTTGTATAATGAATAATAATCAAAGTTGCCTGAAGTGACGTTCAAAATAGTGTCAACTGCATAATCAGATTTGATTTAAAAAAAAAAAAAAAAAGTACCACCCTTGTTACGGAAGTTGTGAGATGGTAACCAGGAAAACCAAATGGGGATGTCAGCATAGGGAGAGATTTAGGTCTTTGTGAGGAACAGGGCTGGAGGGGATACAGATTGGAGGAAAAAGTGAACAGAATTATGACTGGTAGAAAGACCACGGATGTTATGAATATATATATACGGTATATATACGGTATATATATATATATATATATATATATATATATATATATATATATATATATATATATATATATATGTGTGTGTGTGTGTGTGTGTGTGTGATGTTTCTTTGTAGAGGATGGATTTGTGAATGTAAGTGATGATGTCACCTCTATGACCACCAGTTCTGCTTGTGCGGATGTGTGAGTAGTACATGATGTGTGGAGGCTTCTGCGCACTTGTGAACTTTCATTCTTATCGGCGTGTACTATGTATGTTGTGTTTGTGAAGAAGTCTTTAGTTTGTGGTGTTTTGGAGCAGAGGTCACCGACAATTAGTTGTAATATATTTATGCTACGTTTGCAAGGTCTGTCTGGTGTGGGTCTGTGTTGTAGGTGTATGGTCAGTGCGTAGGGATTGAGTTGGGGGCAGCAGTGATTATCTGAGGAGGGGGGGGGGTGTTGAAGTGGAGGGGGGAGAAATGTGATTCGGGTGAAAGTAGGAGTGTTTATGGATGCGTTGCACCTGTCACTTACCCATGTGCTGTGATGTTGTATAATATTGGTAAGTGTAGTGAATGTAGTGTAGATTCATTCTCTGCAAGAGCTGCACTGAAAAGTTCCAAGTGTTCGTTAAAAGCTTGACGTGTGTAAGGAGCAAACCAGAAAAAGGTATCGTGTTTGGAGCCCGGGATTGCTCTCACTGTATGTGATAAGTGTGAGGAGGAGGGAAATGACTGCCAGAGAGCTTTTTTCCCTCTAAAAAAAAAAAAAATAAATAAAAAAAACACGGCATAGGAAGCAGTTGCCCCCACGGGGAAGACGGCACCCGCCAGGTTGCCTGAGGTCCTCCGCACATGACGCAGGGTAGGCTGGGGAGAAGTGGCTTCAGGACCTGATGGTACAGTTATTCCTTCTCGTCCTGGGTATACAGCGCCAACCTGGGGCTGCCTCTCCTCCAGCTCCAAGCTGCGTCTCGTAGGCTGTTGTAACAGTCCCAGAACTTCTTCCATGTAATGATGAATAGTGTGAACAAGAAGACTGACAAGCCAGCGTGCACCGATGCGGATTACGAAGACTTCTGTCACTCTGAAACTGCACTCTGTAACATGAATGACTCTCTTTTGTCGTCTCATCTACTTCAAGGAGTCTAGAATAACCACTTACAAGAACGTGGATGCAAACCTGATCGAGATACGATTGATGAAATTACTGAGATCACTGCTCGCGGCAACAACATCCAAATACTGCGGTCTCTGGAGGCAATTTTAATCGAAGAACAAATGCCAGCTGTCAACATCCGAGCCAACATGGCAGCAACCAGTTCATGTTATGACGAGTTTTCCATCAACGCAAGAATGAATGGTGGAAATGAAAGCAATGATGACACGCTTCCTGAGACAAATAATGCAACAAACAACTCCATTCCACCACCATGTAGGTCACTGAGGAGTATGCGAGACAACTGGGCCAGGTCAGGTGTAATGTCCATCATGACCTCATTTCACCCAAAAACATTCTACGTGACCACAGTATACTGTATAGCCTATGACTCGTCTCACCTTCAGTTTGACCTCATCAGTCGTGTAAGTAATGTTGTGTTGTAAGTGTTCTGTACATTTTTGTTTAACTTGTGAATAGTGACATCATTTTCTCTTCTCAAGTTTACGCACAAATACAGTTTATTAATTTATAGAGCTGTACGTACTTTAAATTTTCTGTCCCAGATGATTTCGTTATTCTTCTACTCTCATTATTTTACACAGTTGTTCATCTTCTTGTTTCAGTGTTGTCCTGAAGTTGCCTTTCTGAGGCGAAACTTTGACAAAAAGAGAAAACGAATTCGATAATCTTCTGTATGAGCATCAACCCCTATGTTAGAGGATTTGTAAAGAGAACCAACAGCTTAAAATGGAAGAAACAATTGTCACTGTTTTATATATATATATATATATATATATATCAACTGCTCTAATAAATAAAGATTGCTTTAGTAAATACAAGTATTAAACCCTTACAACACAGATTACAATTACGTTACTTACCAGCTGAAAGAAAGGTACTGGGGGTAATTTTTCCTTTTTGTCTCCATCTTCTTCCTTTCCTTCCTTCTTTTCCTCATCCCACCCTGGCTTCATCTCCGGCATCTCTACTTCCTGCTGGTGTCTGTGAGGGAAAAAATGGCTTCAACGGGTGCGAACTAAATGACTGTAACAAGTTTGTCGGCTAACTAACTCACTGACTGCTGGCTGGCTGACTGAATGCTGGCTGGCTGACTGAAGGAGACACTCAAATGGAATGACTGCCCAACTAACGGACTGAGTGACTGACTGGCAGGCTGAACTGCCGGACTAAACTACTTGCTAATTTGTTGACTAATGATCTGACTAGCTGAACTTGCTGAATTATTGACTTTGGCTAAGTAAATATGCTCATATGACTAAGTAACTTCCTGACGGACTGACTGACCCGTTGACTGGCTGGATGTCGACCCTTGTGTGGCCCCTATGACTGGTTTCGTTGTTGGCTGACATGGTTTTCTCCACTTTATTCTGTCCACTGAAAAAGGAGGAGGATAATTGTATTGATAACATATTTATTTTTATTTGGCAATGAAGTATGGCAACTAGAAGCACTCAGAGAATTCATCACCAGGACCGACCACACGATCAGTAGGCACCTGTAGCTTTGAAGTATGGCTGTGAAAAATGTCACACATTAATTAAGTAGAACTGATGAACTGAAGCTCATTCCCCGCCACTGATCATCTGTTTATAGCGTAATTCGTCATCATGCTTTGAAACTGATCGGCATCGTGCTCAGACATGACTGTTGCCCTCTGATCGTGGGACAGGGATTTCAGGCCGAAATTTTTATCTTGCCATGTGCCCTTGACCTCTGACTTGTTGTGAGAACTGAAATATTTCATTCTCATCGGACACTCAACCGTTCACAGCGTGATTAAAGTCTATGGAAAGTTGTTTAATGTATGCCTACACTTTTACTCTGACGCTTGACCTATTGTTTTGAATTTTAATAATCTCATCGAAAGCTAGACCTAAACAGTTTCACCAAGTGTGACTAAAATCAAACCTGTTTGAGTTAAAAGACCGATCCTGTGACCTTTACCGTTAATCAATTGTTCTCGAAACTGGGTCACATCACCCTCTCCTCTCCCTTATATCCTCCGCCAAGTATGGTTAAAATCGAATTAAAATTGTTTGGGTTGACCTATAGCGTGTGACCTTTTTGACCAAGAACTAATCACCTGTTCCTCTTACGGTCGTCAATCATTATGCCAAATTTAACAGAACTACTACCGATAGTATTATATAAAATTTGTCAACAGACACACAGACATACAGAAAGACACAAACCGGACCAGGCATATAATTCCCAGCTCGTTCTCCCATGTTTGCTGTGATAATAATGGTAATAGTTAGAACACCGTAAAATTGTCCAGGAACTATTCTGATAAAGGAAAATTTCCCACGGCCATAGCCTACTAGATGCCGAGCTATGATGGAACCTTGAGGTCAAGGCCACTGATTTGTGCATGCCACCTTAGGTCATTACAGTCATTAAGTCCACCAAGTTTGGTGGCTTAGCTTTAATCCTTCATGGAAAGTTAAGTGACATCCAGAATATGTGGAAAAGTCCTAATTTTCTACCCTAGGTGATTTCAGGTAATAATCAACCAGTTAGAACTATACTTCTTTACGCAGTGCGTTCAGCCTAACGCCATATTGTAGTAAAATTTCAATTTCCTAACTTAAGCGTTCTTGAGATGGCGTGGCTTACTCACTTTTCTGTGTTCTGGATAATATCCGGAGATCCAGTTGACGGAGAGCCACCGTATTTGGTCAAAGGAAGCGGACAGCTTTCAACTAAGCTGACCAGGTATGGAGGCTCTAGGTCAAATAGCCTTTGAGTAATCGCAATTTTAAAATAAGGAATAATAATAATAATAATAACAATAAAACCTCCCACAGCGATGTGGGACGCTTCAGTAACTAGGACACTGTAAAATTGTCCAAAGACAATTATGATAAGAAAATACTTTTCACATCCATTGCCTACCTGAAGCCAGTCTATAAAGGGACTTTGAGATCTAGGTCCCCGATCATGTGCATGTCACCTTAGGTCATCGCAGTCTGTAAGTCCACCAACTTGGTCAACTTAAATTTTTCATGGAGAATTATTTGACACCTGGAATATCCCAATTTTTAACCCAAGGCGATCTCAGAGAAATAATCAACCGATTGGAACAACACTCCTTTCCACAATGTGCCCGCCTTAAGGCTATATTGCAGCAACATTTCAGCTTGTTAACTTAGAGTTTCTGAGACAGTCCCGGATCGTGTTTTTTATTTATTTATTATTATTATTCTTTTTACATTCTAAATTATATCCGGTGATCCGGTTGATGGATTGCCATCATATTTGGCCGGAAGCCGCCGGATGGGCGATTTTCCTGACAAAGTTTAAAGGTTCTAGGTCAAATGCCTCCGACCAATGGCCACTCACTTTTTAAGCGGAAAAAGTAATAAGAATATTGACAAATGCAAGAAGTCCTCCGATCGAAATGGGTGAAGTTTTTAATAATAATAATAATAATAATAATAATAATAATAAAAAATAAAAAATAATAATTTGGTTTAACGCCAGGTATCCCCGAAGGGCTAAGGCGTTGCCCCTGGGTAGAGGATTTTTGGACTGGAGCGTGTAGCATTTTATGACCGGATGCCCTTCCTGATGTCTACCAATGACCCTTGGGTGGATTCGATCCTCCGACCCTTTGGTTAGAGCGGAGCGCTCTAACCCACTGAGCCACGGCTGCTACAATAATAATAATAATAATAATAATAAAAAATAATGATGAACATAATCTACTACTACAGCTACTGCTATAGCTACTACTACTACTACTACTACTACAACTACCATACTACCACTACTACTACTACTGCTACTACTACGACTACTACTACTATCTACAGTACATGTTTATTTTTCCTCCTAGCGGAGAATAGAAAGCAAGAAAAACGAAGAACGCGACTGAGAGAGAACTAATCAATATTATCCCCAATGAAATGTGCCACACACTCATTCCGTCACCATTATAGCCACTGGAATCCTGATCCCATCTCACAAGCATAGCTATTCACACATATGCACTTTGAATTTCCTGCCAGACAGAGTCAATACGGCGACTGCCAAGTTAAGGAAAAGGGATTTCAGACACCTGTCGAGCGCTTCTTCATAAAGGCATAAAAACAGAAGAAAACAAAACAAATAATCCTATCAGCTCAACCCTTTGCCAGTTCCCTGTACCTCAGCCTCCATACCTCGTTCTCTCACACACTCATCTACCATATCTGTCCACCTTCTTCTTGGCTTACATTGCCTTCTTTTAAGGCCCTCTCCCACTTCGGCGTAAATAGGCACGATGAAGCCGCGATGAAAATCGTGGCCGAAGTCGGTGATGTGTCGACGACTCTGACCAAGAATCGTGGTCTCGGCGTAATACCGGCGACACCAGTACGACAAAACGCCAACACCTCGGCGGAGTATACGATATAACCGGCGACTAGTAGCCGATATATCGCCGATATGTCGGTGTAATGCGCAAGCATTATTCTAAATTCAAATTTTAACGGTTTTTTTTACGGCGATTCAACGGCGATAAAGGTATAACGGCGGCGTGCTGTCGACGATATATCGTCGATGTGTCGGCGAATGCATCAGCGCAAGAGGCACGACGTTATTCCTCTGAGTTCGCCTACATGTCGGCGCAGTATCAGCACAACCCGGTACGTATCATACGGTTTACGTAGGCTATCGTATTAACCTCACCGATGCATTGCCGATACATTGCCGACGCTTCGCCGTATGACCATACGACATCTCAACGGTTTTTTTCACTGCCGATGCCTCGCCGATGTCGGCGATCATACGCGGTTTAAATGCCGGGTAATCGCCGACGTCGCCGAGGCGTCGCCTTGTTGTCGACGACTAATCTGCGAAATTTTACAAAATCGTGGAGGGCCACGACGTTTTCATGCAGCATGAAAACGTCGTGGCCCCCCACGACAAATTTCCACCTCGTGCGACATATCGGCGACATGCCACGAATGGACAAGATTTTGATCACGAATACCCACGATTAGGGATTTTTGACACATCGTGACTTTATCTTCCCCACTTTCCCCGAAGTGGGAGAGGGTCTTTACGTCACTCACATACAGCCTTAAACTGCTCTCTGCGCTCTCTCTCTCTCTCTCTCTCTCTCTCTCTCTCTCTCTCTCTCTCTCTCTCAAGTACACACACACACACACACACACACATATTTCTTCATAGATATATATATATATATATATATATATATATATATATATATATATATATATATATATATATATATATATATATATATATATATATATATATATATATATATATATATATATATATATATATATACTGTATATATACTGTATATATATATATATATATATATATATATATATATATATATATTTATTTATTTATTTATTTATTGATATTTATAATCATATTCATATGCATGAAGGACAGTGGTACCAATAGCTAAGTTTTCAGTTGACACAAGTGAAATACCTGAGGTAACACCAGACAATGTAAATATTTCTCTTAAAAATATGAAAAGAGGGAAGTTTCCGGAAGAAGACGGAATAGTATCAGATTTACTGTTGAATGCAGGAGTAGAAGTACAAAACAGGCTTGCTCACTTATTTACTCAATGTATAAAAAGGAAGAAAATTCCGAAAACATGATGTAATGCAATAGTTATTTTACTTTACCTAAAAGGTGGCTCAAAAGGTCTTATACCGGTCGCGTTGACCAGTTTCTCTTGTGCCCCGCCCCCTTGGCCACGCCCACTCACCCGTTGGCCCGAGTAGGAGTTCTGAGCCAGTCTTCGCCGTGCCAATGTTTGGTAAACATGTCAGGCGCTTTCGCTAATCGAAGCAACAAAACTTTTACTTAACCCCTTAACTGCAACGATACCTTTTTCATTTAACTAGGAAATGTTTTGTAGTAAAGGCTGTTGGAAAAAAGTACCAAGGAACGTCATCAGCCTGAAAGGTTTGTAATGTAACGAAAGTTCCCTCTATGAAAATAAAAAGGTACATATTCTACAAAGAACTTAGTGTTTTAACATTTTCCCTTAAATATGGTACCCACAAACACACACACACACACACACACACAATCCTTTTCCCTCTATAATATTTCACTGACTTCACGTGTATAGAATGAGATTTCTCATTTCGAATCGAAGCCAGTGACATTTCGTTTTCCTACTTCTATATTCAAACCTCTGATATTAAGGAAATAAATAGGGAAAATTACAATATGATTATGATACTGTGGTAACTTACCAGCCATGACAAATAGGTGACTTACTATGTTTAACAGTAATAGCGGCACAGCTGCGATGTGTTATTGCCAAGCTCCGAACTTCCTTGGCGGCAAAACTCAGCAGCAGTCGCGGGAGGAGGCAGGTTGGTTCTTTTCAAACTGATTTTGATTCAGCAAATTTTAGTGTTTCCTTTGTCATTCAGAAATGAATTCAAAGTAAAAGTAAATAATACGATAATATTTCGTGATAAGGCTCATTATTCTATCAGTAAGAAGAATAATTATCTCAGCCAATCAGCAACGAGTAGAGCTGGAAGTGGGCGGGGCATCAGAAGGGGGCGGGGCACAAGAGAATCAGGGTAACGCGACCGGTATAGTAACTATCGACCCATTAGCTTATTATCAGTCATTTACAAACTCTTCACTAAAGTCCTTACGAACAGAATAACAACAATTTTGGAGGAAAACCAACCTCGTGAACAAGCAGGATTCCGAAGTGGATATTCAACTACTGATCGTCAACACAATGAATCAGCTAATTAAGAAAACTATAGAATATAATAAACCACAGTGCTTAGGTTTTCATGATTACGAAAAGTCTTTCGACTCAGTGGAGCACATAGCAGTTATAAATTCATTGCGAGAACAAGGAGTGAATGAGAATATTGTAAAACTGCTCGAAAACATATACAGAGGGAACTGCTGCAATTAAATTACATAAGGACTCGGAAGAAATTGAGATTGAAAAGGGCGTGCGTCAGGGAGATGAAATTTCACCAAAATTATTTACAGCATGCCTACAAGGTATTTTCAGAAAGTTAGGCTGAGAAAACTAAGGAGTGAATATGGATGAAAAAAAGCTAAACCGTTTAAGATTTGAAGATGACATTGTCCTAATCTCAGAAAGAACAGAGACATTGCAAGAAATGTTAAATGACTTGAACAGAGAAAGTCTCAAAGTAGGACTAAGGATGAACAGGAGCAAAACTAATGTTTAATCCACAAACACCGAAGAGCGTCATCGGAATAACCGAGGAAATTCTTGAAGAAGTCGAGGAGTAAATTACATGGGACAAATACTAAAATTAACGAAAAATCATGATAGCAAAATAAAAAGACGCATTACAATTGGATGGGTAGCTTTCCGTAAACATAGAGACATTATGAAAAGTAGCTTGCCAGTTTGTATGAAACGAAAAGTATATAACGAATGTATAATTCCAACAATGGCGTATGATTGTGAGACCTGGAAACTGACAAAATCGATGGAAAATAAATTAATCCGTTCTCAGAGAGCGATGGAAAGGTCAGTGTAGGGAATATCTTTAAGAGACAGGAAAAGATCAACTTGGGTGAGAGAGCAGACTAAAGTCAAAGATATTATAGAAGTTATAAAAGAACAGAAATGGAGGTGGGCAAGCCATGTAGGAAGAATAAGGGATAACCGATGGAGTAAGAGGCTGACTGACTGGACACCAAGAGATTGAACGTGTAGCTGAAAAAGGCCAGACAGGAGGTGGAGAGATGAGATTGAGAAATCTGCAGGGAAAACGTGACAAAGATTGGCTCAGTCAAGGAATTCGTTTGAGTAGGCCTATCCACTGCAGGACCGGCCTATCCTGACCGAAGTGGGGACGATACAGCCTATGTATCTACCAAGTGGCTTAGGCTGTCTAGTAGAGACTGTATGTAGAGTGAGAAGTGCTTGTAAGTGTGATTGTCGTGTTGGAGTGGCTTTGAATGTGTGTGTAGTCTGTGAACCAACTGTAATTGGCCCCCGCAAGCCGACTGGGTGCAAGCATACAATACTTTATAGTATGCGACACTGGTTCAACCACAGCACCCCTTATGCCCGCCAAAGCAGTACGTGGCCGGGAGAACGCTCCGAAAGTTTATTACCCTGGCGGGGCGCGAACCCTCGTTCTCCAGTGTTCAAAAACGCACACTTTACCACTGAGGATATATATATATATATATATATATATATGGATAGATAGATATAGCTATAGATAGATAGAGAGATAGAGATAGACAGACAGACGGACAGATAGACAGATATATATATATATATATATATATATATATATATATATATATATATATATATATATATATATATATATATATATATTGTTTTTTTTTCTTTCTATATGTCTCTGGTATTTAAGAACTCTCTCAAAGTCTTGTCCACGGATTTTCTACTCCACATCTTCCATGAATCACATTCACTTTCCACATTCCACACACGTTTCACTGCTCTACTTCCTCATCTTTCGTTTTCGTATCACACCAAAGTTTCACTCTCTCGTGATAACGGAGACAGTAATACTCCTTCATTCAATCGTTTTGCAACCGCTACACTTACTGTTGACCTCTGTTTTCTTTCAGGGCCTTCATAGCACCAGTCATTTTCATTTCCTGTGTCAGTCTGTTTTCCATTTCCTATGCACATAAACCTGTGTCACTGTACGCAGGTACTTAAACTCTCACACTCTTTCAAGCCTTTATCCATTCACGGGCATATCATACCGACCATACTTTCTCTCTTAACAGTCATTGCTTAATTCTTATCTACAGGTACTTTCAAAGTACGACCTTTGCAGACATAAAAGAAAAAACTCACAATTCCCTTCTGAGTATCATGCCATACACTCTTCCAGATGCATTTAAATACCTTACTGTCCTTCTCACAAGCTTCCTTGACTGTCTGTCTCATTTATAATATTTGATCTAGATATCCCCTGCCACTCCGAAAGCCATTTGGATGGTCACTCACCAAGTTTTCTCATAAATATTCTACCCTTTCTCTGATAATTCCTACCTTTACCTTTTCTACAATACTCGACATGATTAGAGCACGATAATTTTTTAATTCACTTTGGTTATTTTTTTCACAAGGACTCAAATACAGTCTTTTTTCATTGATTTGGTACTGTTCCACTCATTCAGACTTTCTTGCATATTTCCAGCAAACACTTCATTCCAGACTGTCCACTACAGTCAAATCATGTCTGCATGACCTCATTAAGACTTTATGTTCTCTCATTTTCACCAGTTTCACAATATTCTTCTTTTCTGCCAGTATCACATTTTGTGTCACCACAACAAACCCAATCATATTTATCACTGCACTGTTGTCATCATTTCCATTCATTTTCAATGTGTTCTTTCCAGCTGTTTCTTATTTCACATCCATTCTTTACAATTTTTCCACTTTCACAGCTTTACATTTCTTAAAAGTGATCTATGCATTTTTGGACCTACAACATATATATTTTTTTTTTTACAAGTGATCATTCATAGGAGTGGCCTAGTCTGTGGGTTACTTCCTAAGATTTAGGGGCGCAGAGTGTTTTACTCTCGTATATTTTAGCGATGTCCTAAATTACGGCCCTATTGGTCCTACATTTATCTAATACTCTTCTACTTTCTCTCCCAAGATCATCTTTTACCCCTCTCTTTTTTTACCATTACTAGTCTCGCCATAATGTTAATTACGCTCAGTATCTTCCTTTCTTCTTCACTTGAACCCCTTACCTGCATCCGATCTATCTACTTCTTTCTCTTTTCTCCCACTGCCCTTTCAACCTCTGGATCCCACCAAGCTGCACTTTTCATAGTGGTTGCTACCCTGGCGACACCACAAGCAGCTTTAGCATTCCTAACCAAGCACTTCCTCAACGCATTCCACAGCTTTTCTAGATCCAGTTCATTGACAAACTTCCTCACTATCTTTACTTAGTATTCATCTACAACTGCTTTTTATCTCATTTCTTCCATTTTGAGTCTTTCAGTCTCACCATTTCTCTCTTTATTTACTTCACACCTCTCCTTTACTTTGCATAGTAAATTCTTATGATGAGATAAGCCTCCACATCGTCCTCTCATCGTTTTCGTATTAAAAAGACTCAAAATATCATATTGCAAACATAATTAGAAAGGCTTATTTCAACAATTTCTCTAATCTCTATGGACCATGTACAGTAAATTTGTGTATATCATTGTGGTAAAAATATAAATGACTAATGCACATCTTCCTTTCCTGACACGTGTTCTTAAGTTGTCGTCCATTGTCACCCTCCATGAGTACTCCATAACGACCCATTACATCATTCCCAAGCCTGGTGTTAACTATCCTATTCATGTCACCTAACACAAACACTCAGTAACTCTTGAGCATTACCTTATCATTCCATCTGGCTCGTCCTGTTATTATGGGGGTCATACACAACAATCACTGCCACTTTCACAATCTCACTTGGAACTTTCGATACGATACATAAACCCTGACCTGACACATTATACTCGTAATCCATCGTTCCTTTCTACCAGTCATCATTTATCTGTAAAGCATCTTCAACCTTACATCGTGTACGTGTATTCTCACCAGGCATTACACACCTCACGCTCTGTTTATTATCCACACCTGTGAAGTCTCTCACCCAGTCATTTACAGTTCTACTGGGAGCGTCGAGGCACTGCACTACGATTTTTAGTCCAGATACTTAAAATGACTGGGACTGATTGTTCTCTCCTGAAACAATATATGAACAAAAAACACCAACCGAATCTTGGATTGAGTCCTTTATGAAACACATCCAGCTGGAGCACCTTAACCCACTAGACCATCACGCGTCCACCTACTAAAAACGTGCAATAATAATGATAATGTTATGCTGGTTGGATTAGCTTTGTCGTTTATATCTGGAGATGTGAGGAACATATTAGAAATTAAGTGTTATGCCTTAGGATTGGGCTAATGTTTTATATCTGGAGATGAGGAAGATTTTGGAAACATCGACATGTCTGTTTGATTTTCTTTCTCTTACCTCAGGAAGTAGTTCTTGGCCTTATCGATACTGTGTATTGTTGAATTAAGTGCATTAATGTAGGCTACTGCGTGGGAAAGTGCGAGTTCTCTCCTAGGCTCTAAAAGATCCTGTGGTGTTCTGAAGGTGGGGGGGGGGGGATTTAAATGGACCGTCCAGCCAGGGACTCTGTAGTGGACAGAGTGAGTTTTGTGTGCAGCAGCGAGCCAGTGAGCCAGTGGAATTTAGTGTGCGTGAGCCAGTCAGACAATGAGAGTCAGGGAGTCAGTATGGGGCAGTCAAAGAACAGTCAGTGAGTCAGTGAGTTAGTGGCGAATGGACAGTGACAGTTTGTAAACCAGATAGTGAGAGTTAGTCAATGACAGAGTAGTCAGTCATAGTCAATGAGTGAGTCGGTCAGTCAGTGAATGGACAGTGAGAGAGAGAGAGAGAGAGAGAGAGAGAGAGAGAGAGAGAGAGAGACAGACAGACAGACAGACAGACAGACAGACAGACAGAGACAGAGACAGAGAGGGAGAGGGAGAGAGAGAGAGACAGAGACAGAGACAGACGGACAGACAGACAGACAGACAGGGGGGGGGAACCACAGTATTTTGCGTGTGTGTGGTCAGCCAAAAAAGTCGTGTCTTCATTCCGAAACCCGTAAATATTCGAACGGATAAGTGGATGCAGCAGGTATAGCTTCACAAGTCTGGCAACTGTGTCAGAGCAGACGGTGGTGGGGGCAGGGCCGCATTAAGCTTAATAGGGGCATGAGGCACAGATCAGCTTGGGGGCCCCCACCCCTAAATGTGTATGTACAGTAAGTAATAGGAACAAAAAATAAATAAATTGCTTGTTATTATTGTTTATTCAGAAATAAAATTCCACAACTTTTGGTAACTTAAACATTTTTTTCTTTCTTCCTAGAAAATTCTTCAATGATATCATCAAAATTCAACCAATACTAAATGTATACATGTATGTAAATAACAAGAACAAAAAGTAAATTGCTTGTTACTATTGTTTATTCAAAAAATCAAAGTCCACAACTATTGGTAACTTAAACAAACGCTTTTCTAGCTTTCTTTCTAGAAAATTCTTCAGTGATATCAAAATTTGATGGCATCAATAGCTAACTATTTTCATTCTTAGAATCTGGGGGCCTCTTAGAGTCCGCGGGCCAGAGGCCAGTGCCCCAAGTGCCTCATGGTTAATCCAGCCCTCTCCGCCGGGTATCAACTAGCCACATAACATGGGAATAAAGGAAAGACAGCTGTGTTTGTACTGTATGTTTACCTTCTGAACACGACAGGATATATTACATACCATGTGTGGTGTGGCACAGAGACATGCGGTGCCTTCACAGTAATAACGAGAAAAACATTTATTTCCACAAATGGTTAATGTTTTGGTAAAGGGGTGAGGGAATCTGGCCACGGGCGTTACGCCGGTGATGACACCAAGATATACACCCACCAGCATACGGTCATAGCTTCACAGTCATTCAGTTATCTATACTGGGCGACAGGAAACAGAGGAGAGATTCATGTTATCACTGATAAAAGCTGTTTTATATTATCACAATCATGATATTTCATTAAATTCCAAACATTAGTTACGAAACGAATTCCACCGTTTTTCCATCCTATGAAGTAGGCTATTCCATATATCAAAGATGAATTAGACATGACAACTCATGTACATGTAACTGCAGTATATTTTGATCACATGAAAACTCATGATGATGCATATGTAGACATTTAGCGACATGATAGTGATAAAAATTGACCATAACCCTATTACCCAGTATGTTATTCCCAACAGTTTCCACCCTACGGTAATGCATGGTATATAAAACATGACAGCACACACATCCTCCACTACCCCACCTCCACCCTCAACCCTTTCACCCCCACCACCGTCTGCTCTGACACAGATGCCAGACTTGTGAAGCTATCCCTGCTGCTTCCACTTATCTGTGCGATAGTGACGGGGTTCGGAACGAAGGCACGACTTTTGGCTGACTATACCTCAGCTGTGCTTGGGAGGAATAAAAACCCTGAGACGTTCTGCGGCCTTTCATTAACATCCTGGCCTGTCTACGCGTCGTTCTCGTTGTTATCAACGAAACCCTAAGGCATAAAAATAATGATATTTGTAATTAAAGTTATAATAATAATAATAATAATAATAATATTATTATTATTATTATTATTATTATTATTATTATTATTACCATCATCATAAGTAGAAAAAGAACTAGTAGTAGTAGTAGTAGTGGTGGTAGTAGTAGTAGTGGTGGTAGTAGTAGTAGTAGTAGTAGTAGTAGTTAGTAGAAGACGAAAACGAAGTATGAACAGTCCATTATAATCCGCTGCAACCAGGACCTTCCCTCGATGGTTAAGTCAGTTTGGGAAGAGGTTTTTCGGGAAAAGGTAGGCTGCATATAAGATTGTGTTATATGTTTGTGTGTGTGAGGAGTCTGTACTTTATTCCCCCAGAATGAAATTCGTCCGTTAATTTAAATCCAGGTGTTGAATACTGACAATCCCACGAATACAGAAATAGATATTTAAAAATTTACATTACCTTAGAAAGACATATCATTTGAGCAGTCGGAAGCAGGGATCATCTAGGGCGTGGACTAAGTTTCTGCCTGAAGAGTGTGATTCATCAGCACAAGCTGCTCTTGCGTCATTATCAGCTCAAGTATCATCAAAGGTTTTCACTTGATTTCGTAAATTATTACCAATTATCTTTCGTTTCTCTGTTACAGTATTTCATGTTTATTCTTATACATATTTTCAGTCATTAGTTTTTACTTTTCCACAAAAAAGTATTCTTCAGCAAATGTTGGCTCATACACTGATTCGTAAACTACATGCAACTTCCAAAGTTGTTGCTCTGGCAGTTTTCAGAGCTTCGTGGAAACAGTGCTTTAGCTGTTTAAATCTAAAACACGGTTAAATGAGGCGTTTGTGCAATGCGGTGGTTTATGAAAGTCTGACAGACTTGACCTTCACTTTCATCGAGACTTTTTGTAAATACCAATCTTGCAATAAAAGAAACTGATGACACACACACATACTCCATGATTATTATCGTATTGGCAAAGGTACTGCACGTAATGGCTCACACACACAAAAATAAAGAATGCAGACTGCCATCATGTAAACTGTGCATGTTCATTTTCTATAAATAATTTCGATTAATTCCTATATGAATATGCAAGACAAACAGAATAACGAAATAACACAGTTGTAAGAGAACACCAGCAGTTACTGTAAGCGCTTTTATTATGATGGTGCCTTTATTGATTACTCAAACTGCAGGAACCACACGAAGCAGCAAAGATAAAAGATAATAGTGATACTGTTAGCTGAAGACCACAGATCCCTACGAAAAGAGTGCCCCTTTGCCCACTTCCTTTCACATGTCTCCACCACCATCTCCACTTGAGTGTGTGTATGAGGGAAATCAATGGCTGGAGTGAGGGAGGGAGGGCGAGAGGATGACCTTACGCACAGCTAAACTTAGACATTTTCCTAGTATTGATTTCGGGGAGCTACCCTCTGGTGCAGACAACTGAGGGGTGGGAGGGAGAGGAAGAGAGAGAAATTAAACAATGAATAAGGGGGGGGAGAGAGAGAGAGAGAGAGAGAGACAGACAGACAGACAGACAGACAAACAGACAGAGGGACAGAGAATGTTAGCAATAAAGTAAATCTCAAATCATTTTAGATTTGCATGCAGAACCCTGCAACACTTCAGGTTATACAAAGGGCAGTTTTAGTAATAAATGTATCACAATGGTCTGGATTCTCAACCGTTATGGAGGTACAGTTACTGAAGAACTTGCGGGTGAAGAGCAAGAGATAATTTTCGTTCATATCATCCTATATACCATAATCCTGTGTGTATGTGTGTGTGTGTGTGTGTGTGTGTGTGTGTGTGTGTGTGTGTGTGTGTGTGTGTGTGTGTGTGTGTGTGTGTAAAACACAGTCGAAACTAGGAAAAGGATTGCAATGAAACTTGGCAGGATAGTCGCAATTTTGTCATAGATGCCCTCGTTCCACTTTGATGTCGGTTCAAAATTTCTAAGGGAGTGTTTTAACACCTGATTATTCCGATTGTTTTTAAAGTTGAACAACCCTATAGGGTCACGAAGCACATGCTCCTGCGTACAAGTCGTTGGTTGCCAGCAAAGCGAACCGCGGTCCAGAAATGGCTCTCATTTGAACAAGTGCTGAGGGGCTCTATAGGGCCCGCAGAGCATATCTGTAACTATAGCTCTGTAACGTTACAGAGTGTTACCTATGCTGATATCGCATTTATTATTCAACACACACACACACACACACACACACACACACACACACACACACACACACAACTGTATCTATATCTATCTATCTATTTCCAGACGCCTTAATCCCTTATGTGGTGGCCACAAACTAATCGCCTCCACGTCGCCCTGTCCCCCGCCATCTCACTACCCTGCTCCCAACTCACACCCCCCTCTCTCATATACCTCTCCAGTCCATCCCTCCACCTCATCCTCGGCCTCCCCCTCCCTTTCCCCCCCTCCACCTCACTCACATACACTCTCCTCGTCAGTCTCTCACCTTCCATCCTCTCCACATGGCCAAACCATCTCAGTGTGTTCCTCCTAAAGCTTCCTATCACATCCACATCCACACCGCAACGCTCCTTTATATCCTTATTTGTCAGCCTGTCTCTCCATGTGACTCCACAGGCTCCTCTTAAATAACTCATTTCCACTGCTATCACTCTTGACTTCTGTCCTTCCAACAACGTCCAAGCTTCAATTCCATAAGTTAGAGTTGGTATCACAATACTGTCATGAAGTAACTTTTTCACTTCCATGCTCACTTCCCTGTTCCTTATCACTGCTTTCAAGAAACCAGCAACCTTTCTTCCTTGTTGTACCCTTTCAAGCACTTCACCCTCCAAACTTCCATCCTTACTCATCACACTCCCCAAGTACTTAAAACTACTCACATTTTCCATTTCCTCAACATCCAACCTCACTGTACATTCACTGACTTCACCTCTCTCAAAGACCATCACCTTACTCTTCCCTACATTCACCTTTAGATTTCGTTTCTTACACACTCTCTCGAACTCATCCACCAAGCCCTGCAGCTCTCCTTCGTCTTCACTTAACACAGTATCATCTGCAAATAACAGTACAGGGAGTTTCCAAACACTACCCTCTCTCACTAGGGCCACTCCAACATCCACTACTCTGCCTTGTATCTCTTTTATTACCCCATCCATGTACAGACTGAACAACCATGGAGACATGACACATCCCTGTTTCAACCCAACCTCCAAAGAGAAAAATTCACTCAGTTCACCATCCACACGCACTACATCCTTAGCACAATCATACATACTCTTCACAGCACTCAGCAACTTCCCATCTACTCCATATATTCTTAATACTTTTCACAATCCTTGCCTATCCATAATGTCATATGCAGGGTAGGGCTGGAGGCACAGGGTCCTCCCGGTCGTCATCAAGCGATTGTGCCGGCAGCGACTGTTGCTATTTCCGGGAATGCTCGTCGGCGAAGAGGCGACGGTGCGGCCTTATTCTTTACCAACATCCGCGGCCTTACCACAGATTTAAACTCAGTTCATTTTTTCCTTCAGTCCATATCCCCTTTGGCCCTTTTCCTCACAGAACCACAAATCTCACCCTCCACCAATATATCTCCATTTTGTTTTCCCGGTTACCATCTCCTTACAAACTTTTGTAACAAGGGCGGCACCTGTTGTTATATCAAATCCCAATATGCAGTTGACACTATTTTAAACTTCACTTCATCCAGTTTTGATTACTCATTATATAAATTAAATTGCCAAATCATTACCAAATATATCTGTGTAGTTTATCGTTCCCACAATGCTTCTTCGGAACCCAGTTTATTTGATTCCATATCCACTCAGTTGAGTAACCTTAACCTTGCCCTTGGCAATGAAATTACCATTTTGGGTGATTTTAACATACACAATGTTGAATGGTTATTGCATTCTGCCCGGACTGATGACGCTGGTCTAGAATGCGAGCTGTTTGCGGAATCGTTTAATCTCACCCAGTTGGTAAAGCAACCAACCAGAATACCTGATAATCCTGACCATAATGCCCATCTCTTGGATTTATTCTTGACAATAATCCAGATCAATACAGGATAGAGGTACTGTCACCAGTTGGATCCTCTAACCACAATCTCATCAAAGCCTCATTAGTTAACCCTCCTACACCTCCCCACTCTGAACCTGTCAGGGTGACCCGATGGCACTTTGACAGGGCAGACTGGGATGGATTTAGAAATTATCTTGCTGATGTTCCATGGCAGTCTTTCTTCTCTAGTGATCCCAGTTCTACCCAGTCCCACATTTGCGACTTAATACTAGCTGGTATGGATTTATTCATACCAAGTCAACAATTCACTAAAAGATCAAACTCTCCAAAATGGTTTGATGGCAATTGTGCCAGAGCAACAGCCCAAAAGTCATTAGCATATAACTCTTACTTAAAATCAAAAACATCTGAATTACTCTCCCAATGTAAAATTGCTAGAAATCATGCAAAAGCTGTATTAAATCTATCTAAATCAAACTTTCTTCAAAAGCAAGCATCAAAACTACTTAACAACCCTAATGACAATAGAATATTCTGGTCAACTCTTAATTCTTTCAATAATAACTTTAACAAGTCATCTTCCATTCCCCCACTAAAATCTTCAGATGGCAATATTACAAATGACCCACGTGGGAAAGCAGATATCTTTGCTAGTACCTTTGCCAGAAACTCTACCATAGATGATATCAGCCAGAATGTCTCAGTACTGGAACTTGATTCTCCCAAAATTGCCCTACTTAAAATACAGACAAGATACGTAAAATCCATCCTAGACAATTTACCTACCAACAAAGCTCCAGGCCCAGATGGAATTCCGCCGATTGTTTTGAAAAAGTGTTCCCCTGAATTTGCTTCTGTCCTAGCTAAATTATTCAGACTATGCATACGTAGGCTACTTCTTTATTCCCAAATTCATGGAAAGAAGCCAATATCCACCCAGTTCCGAAGAAAGGAAGTTCGTCTGACCCCTCCAATTACAGACCCAATAGCTGTCACATCTTCTCTTGGTAAGGTATTTGAAACTTTAATTAATAAGCATATTGTTAAACATCTTGAATCCAACAACTTAATTAGTGAAAGACAATACGGTTTTCGCCACGAAAGATCCACCATTGACATACTCAATCTCTTAACTCATACCATCCATCAATCAATTGATCTTTTTGGAGAAACTCATGCGTAGCTCTTGATATCTCTAAAGCTTTCGACAGAGTATGGCACCGTTCCCTGCTGTCCAAACTCCCTTGCTATGGACTAACGTCTTTTGTTCCTTTGATTTCTTCTTATCTTAGTGACAGGATAATAAGAATAAAAGTAGATGATGTATATTCGAATTTCCACTCAATTAATGCCGGCGTGCCGCAGGGATCAGTTCTGGCGCCAACCCTATTTCTGGTTCATATTAATGATCTCTTATCTGTTACTCACTATCCCATTCACTCATATGCAGATGACTCAACACTACATAGTTCATTCACACTCAGACATCCATTCACAAAGTCTAATATCTCTACCTCTCAACTCAGTACAGCCATCTCCATAAATCAAGATCTATCTACAATCAGTGAATGGGGACAAAACAACCTTGTCTCTTTTAATGCTAGTAAAACTAAATAAACACAGTTTACTAACAGACAGATATTGCCAGATTCGTACATTACCTTCAGTGCTACTAATATTCCCATCTCCAAAAGTATTGAAATTCTTGGTGTCTCACTTAACAGTGCCCTCAGCTGGACCTCTCATGTCAGATCACTTGCTAAAACCGCCTCAAAGAAACTTGGATTATTGTACAGAGTCCGTAACTTCTTCACCGATGAGCAGTTAGCTATAATTTATAAGAGTCATGTGCGCTCTCAGCTTGAATATTGCTCACCCTTGTGGAATGGTTGTGGAGAGGTTGCATTAAGACAACTAGACAAAATTCAGAATAAAGCCACTAGAATCATTAACAACCCTGCCATTACATATAAACTACCTCCCCTGCAAGTAAGAAGGAATGTTGCCTCCCTTGCATTATTTTACAGATATTTTTTTGGCAAATGCTCAGACGAAGTTGCGTCCATGGTGCCACCTCTCCATGCCTTCCCTCGTGCTACACAGGCATCTGGTAGCGCTCATGACTGGAATGTCACTCAACCATATTGCAGAACTTCTGCCTATCAGAATTCTTTCATTCCCCGAACTGCATCTCTCTGGAACTCGCTTCCCCAGAGTTGTTTTCCTCCAAATTTCAACCCACAACTGTTCAAGTCTAACTGTTACAGATATTTTATGAACAGAGGACACCAGTAATCTGGTGTATGGATTATTTTTTTTTACCCATTTGTTTTTCCTTCCTCAGTTCTGTTATTTATAAAAAAAAATATATATATAAAGAAATGCTTTCTCTAAATCCATGAAGGCCACATACAACTTCTTTCCCTTCTCTAGAAACTTTTCCACTAAAGATCTAAGAATGAATATCTGATCTACACAACCTCTTCCCTTCCTAAAGTCCGCCTGTTCTCCAACTAAATCCTCTGTTATTTCCCTAACACTGTTAATAAGTATCCTACCATACACTTTTCCTATTACACTAAGAAGACAAATGCCTCTGTGATTACCACACACTTCTTTTTCCCCTTTTCTTTTGTGCAAGGGAATAATTATACCTGACTTCCAATCCACCGGGACTCTCCCTTCCTCCCAGGCCAATCTGCACATCTTCCACATCCATTCTACTACTATCTCTCCCCCATGCTTCAGGATTTCACCACACTTTCCATCAATTCCTGGGGTTTTCCCAATTTGACTTTCTTCATTGCTTCCACATCTTCTATCCTACTGATTTCTTCCTGTCATCTCACCTCCCTCCTTCTCCCAGCCATTCCCCAGCCACTTATACTCGCATTACTTCTATCCTCTACGTTCAACAATTCCTTAAAGTGTTCTCTCCATCTGCTCACTTTTTCTCCCTTCTCAACTACTAATCTACCCTTTTTGTTTTTCACTCCCCTACTAACTTCACTTCCACCCTGTCTTACTCTCTTCACCTCTTTCCAGAACATTTTCTTACAGTCCCTCCACTTTACACTCAAATTCCTTCCAAATTCCTCATCCACTCTCTTCTTACTCTCTCTTACTAATCTTTTCACCTCTTTCTTCCCTTCTACATATAACCCCCTCTTCCACCTCGCAACTTCTTCCACACCCCTATTTCTCATCCATTCATTGTATGCTTTCTTTTTTTGTGCCACAGCCTGTCTCACCTCTTCATTCCACCATGCTGTTCCTTGCACCCCCTTCCGTCTTCTCTTCACCCCACACACCACATCACATGCTACACATATTTCTTCTGTGAATATCTTGCACACACCTTCCACGTCCCCCATCTGCTCCAATTCATATTTACCCAATCGTTCCTCCACTTCTCTCTTATATTCTGCCTTTTTCTCATCCTCTTGTAACCTTTCCACTCTCCTTGCAATTACTCCTTCATTCTGCCTTCCCTTCTTCTATTTCTCCATCTTACTTGGGTCTTGACTGTGGCCACCACCAAGAAGTGGTCAGAAAGTCCACTCCCCCAACCTCTATAAGCTCTTGCATCCATTACACATCTTCGCAACCTTTCATCCACACACACATAATCAATCATTGCCTTCCTTTCATTCAGTTCACCACCCACCCTTCTCATCACTCGCCATGTACACCTGTAGATCATTTTGTGCCTGAAGAGGGTATTGGCTATCACCAACCCCCTCCCAGCACAAATGTCCACTAACGCACTGCCATTCTCATCTATCTCAGCAGGCACACCCCACTCACCAACTATTGCATCCACCTTCACATTCCCTACTTTACCATTCATATCACCAATCAAAAACACTCTCTCATTCCTTCCAAACTTTTCCATGCACACTTCCACATTTGTCCAGAACTCTTCTCTCACTCTGTTTGCACGATCTTGTACTAGCTCGTACACGCACACAATTGCCCACTTACAGTATGTATTTCAACTTTCAATCTTACCCACACAATCTTCGAGCCAACTGATCCATACTCTCTTATGTTCTTCTTCAATCTTTTACTCACAACAATGCACACTCCGTCTTTTCCCCTCTCATTCTCACCTCCTGCACATATATCCCATCCATACTCCCATTCTCTCACATTCTCTCCTCACCATTTAGTTTCAGTTACTCCACATACTGTACATCCACTTACGCACCCTCAAGCACCTGGACAATCTCTCTCTCTCTTTCACCTCATCATTCGCACCCCTTACATTCCATGTTGTGATCCGTACCATGTCCTTTATCCAGTCCTTGGTTGTCATCTTTTGGTCAGTCTTTGTCCAAGGCTTCTTGTTCGTCTTTTTAGTTAGGAGTTTTCTGGGGATGGGCACTAACCCTCCGCCAACACTTTAAGTCGCCTCATAAGAGAACCAGGGATACTGGAGGAGTATTCTTGAAAACCCCCTACCCCCAGGGGGTATATATATATTTATATATCTGTATCTATATCTATCTACCTATCTATCTATCCATCTAGATATCTAGATATAGATACATACTGTATATATATATATATATATATATATATATATATATATATATATATATATATATATATATATATATATACAGTATATATATATAGATAGAGAGATAGATAGATAGATAGATATAGATAGATAGATAGATAGATAGATATAGATATATATATATAGATATATATATATATATATATATATATATATATATATATATATATATCTATATATACACAAAACCTACCATAAGTCCTCTACCCAGGAACAACGACTTAGGATAAAAAATACAGACATGTATGTGTGTCTCTCTCTCTCTTTCTCTCTCTCTCTGTGTATATATATATAAATATATATATATATATATATATAGAGAGAGAGAGAGAGAGAGAGAGAGAGAGAGAGAGAGAGAGAGAGAGAGAGAGAGAGAGAGAGAGAGAGAGAGAGAGAGAGAAAGGGAGAGAGAGAGACACACACACACACACACACACACATATATAGATAGATAGATAGATAGATAGATAGAGAGAGAGAGAGAGAGATTTGCCAGCCATTAACCCATTGGATCCCGGCGCTGCTGGGCAAGGCACTGTTCCGGGAGGGTCCTAAGCATACCACCCTCCGCCTATCAGCTCATAGTCGCGAAGCTCATAAGTCCCTAACTGGGGGTTCCCTAATTTATTAAGATTTGAAAATTCCCAGTTTTATCCAGTGCTGTGGACACTGGGCTCCAATGGGATATATGTATTCTGTATATATATATATATATATATATATGTATATATAAAATGCGAGGAACAAGGAACCAAAGGCCATGAGCCCGCAATAAGAGTTCCCTACAAGAGAAAAACAAAATATAAGTGAAAGCTAAATTCAAGATCCATTCATTTAATTTCGAGATGCCTGGACACACTGCGTTTGAAAGATTGGAGATCTTAGGCAGCAGGAAATACAGACAGATGGAGACAGTTCCAGAGTTGACCTGTTGGATAAATGTAGGACTGGGAGTAACGATTAACTCTTGCATTAGAGAGTTAGACAGAAAAGAGAAGAGAGTTTGCTGCTAGACGGGTGCTACGTGCCCATCGTAGAGGTGGAGGAATGCAAGCAGATAGTTCAGAGGAGCAGTGACCATTAAAGTAGCGATAGAAAAGAGATAAAGATGCAACAGTGCGGCGAAGAGACAGACGTTGAAGGGAGTCAGTAAGAGGAGGAGAATTAATGAGACAAAAAGCCTATGACTCCACCCTATTGAGAAGAGCTGTATGTAGGGAGCCTCCCCACACATGAGAGTTGTACTCCACACAGGGGCAGATATAACCCCTGTATAAAGTCAACAATTGTGCAGGAGTAAAGAAAGAACGGAGTCGGCTTAGCACACCCAATCTCTTGGAAGCAGATTTTACAAGAGATGTAATATGATCTTTCCAATATAAGTCCCGAGTAAATGAAACCCCAAGCATGTTCAAGGATGATGCAGGATTAAGCTGAATATTATTAAACATTAGGGGATAGACCTGTGGAAGATTTTGACGGGTTGATAGGTGTAAGAACTGAGTCTTAGATGCATTAAAATCAACAATATTATTTTTACCCCAGTCAGAGATACGAGCCAAGTCAGACAGGTGTGCCATAGCCTCATATCCTGTTTGCTGAAGTAACTGCTGAGTTGGGCGTTGCAGGAACCGATTGGAAAGGTGAAGGGTGGAGTCATCAGCGTATGAGTGGATAGGGTTAGATGTACAGCTTAGAAGGTCATTGATGAATAAAAGGAAGAGAGTTGGTGATAGGACAGAGCCCTAAGGAACGCCACTGTTGATAGATCTAGGAGAAGAACGATGGCCGTCTACAACAGCGGCTATAGAACGACCAGAAAGGAAGCTAGAGATAGAAGGATAGAAAGCGTAAGAGGGCAGTTTGGAAATTAAAGATTTATGCCAGACTCGATCGAAAGCCTTTGAAATGTCAAGTGCATTGTCAAAGCTTTCGCCAAGGTCCCAAAAGGAGGATGACCAGGATTCTGAAAGGTAGGTGAGAAGATCACCAGTGGAGCGTCCCTGATGGAATCCGTGACGATCAGAAAGAAGGTTGTGATTGGAAAGATGCCTTAAAATTTTTCTAATAAGAATTGATTCGAAAACTTTTGAAATACAGGACGTTAAAGCAATTGGACGATAGTTAGAGGGTTGGGAGTGGTCACCCTTCTTTTGGACTGGCTGAATGAGAGCAAACTTCCAGCAAGAAGGAAAGGTGCAAGTTGACAGACATTGGTGAAAGAGTTTGCCTAGGCAGGGTGTAAGCACAGAAGCACAGTTCTTGAGTACAACAGGAGGGACTCCATCAGGCCCATAGGCCTTGTTAGTATTGAGGCCAGTGATGGTAGAAAATACATCAGCTGAAGAAATTTCAATGTCAGCCATGAGGAAGTCAGAGGCATGAAGTGATAGAGGAACAGCACCGGAATCATCTAAGGTGGAACTGCAGGAGAAAGTCTGTGCGAAGAGATCTGCTTTATCAGTAGAAGAAATAGCTACAGAACCATCAGAGTAGAAAAGGAGAGGGAAGGATGATGAGGTAAAGTTGTTAGAAAGGTTTTTGGCAAGGTGCAAGAAGGAGCGGGAAGAATTCGAGTTGGAGAGTTGAGAGCATTTAGTACGGATGAAATTATTTTTAGCAGAGCGAAGAACAGACTTAGCATGATTCCAGGCAGAAACGTAAAGATGATATGATTCAGGGTGGGTTGGCTCCAGTACCTTTTGAAGGCCCTCTCCTTGTTGCAAACAGCATTAGAACAAGCGTGATTAAACCAAGGCTTTCTTGTGTTAGTCAAAGGATATGAGAAAGGAATGTATGCATCCATGCCTGAGAGAATAACCTCTGTAATGCTCATGGCACACTTAGATGGATCCCGGCCATGGAAGCAATAATCATTCCAGGGAAAATCAAAGAAGTACTGCCTGAGGGCCGCCCAATCCGCAGCTCCAAAATGCCATAGGTGACATTTCCCTGGAGGGTCTGCAGGCCGTACCAAAGTGATAGGACAGGTTAAGGTGATAAGGTTGTGATCGGAGGAGCCCAACGGAGAGAAAAGATTAACACTGTAAGCAGGATTAGTTGTAAGGAAGAGGTCAAGTATGTTGGAGCTCTTTCCAAGGCAGTTTGGGATACGGGTAGGGTGCTGTACAAGCTGCTCTAGGTCATTAAGGATAGAAAACATGTAGGCTTGTTCACCAGGTGGATCAGTGAAAGGAGAGGAGAACCAAAGGTGGTGGTGAACATTGAAATCTCCAAGAATGGAGATTTCAGAGAAAGGAGAAATGGATAGAATGTGTTACATCATAGAAGTAAGATAGTTGAAGAATTTTTGATAGTCAGTAGAATTGAGGGATAAGTAAACAACACAGATATATTTAGTCAGAGAATGACAGGAAAGCCGAAGCCAGAGTGTAGAGAATTCAGAAGAATCGAGTTCAGGAACACGAGAGCAAGATAAGTCGTTGCGTATATAATTATACACAACAGCCACCTTTGGCTTTGAAATGAGTATAGAGAAAGCAGGAGGATACAGAAAAGGGTTTGCTGTCAGTTGCCTCAGACAGCTGAGTCTCAGTTAGAAAAAGAAGGTGAGGTTTGGAGGAGGAAAGGTGGTGTTCAACAGAGCGAAAGTTAGAGGAACGGCAGCGAATGTTGCAGAAATAAAGAAGAAGAGAGTCAGACAGTGGTTCCAGGCAGCTCGAGTCGTCACCGGGAGAGGGGCGGAAGGTGGGGCCATTTATGGTCCCCCCCCCCTGGGGACTCCGAGGCTGGGTGATTAGACGCCATGATTTTTTTTTTTTGAATTTTGGAAAAGGAAGTGTAGTGTGTACTGTGCTTGTAGTTTGGTGTAGATAGTTAGAGAAATTTGTGTTGGAGAGCATGCTGGCCTACTCTCTGTGTAACTGAGACATTGAAAATGTTCAGCAAAGGGGGATGGTCAGGAACTAGTCCTGAGGGTTGATGAAACGGGGGCTCCAGCACTCCCTGTCATCAGCTTTCCATCCAACTCGGGGGTACTGCCCTGCTCGACTGGTGCTACAGTCTACTCCTCATAGGTATATATATATATATATATATATATATATATATAATCACATACACAGGGCTCCCAGCGTTGTTCAGTAAAAAAAAAAAAACATCGTTCATACCGACATTATCTGGCACCCTAGGAGAGTCATCCCGCCCCCCCTTTGAGTCTCGTTTTACCCAGTGAATTTACAGTATATGCCTCCCTGGGCCCGCTTCCGCAGAGATATATTCGCTGTGGACCTATCCCTACCATGGACCAAATCTCCATAGTTCTACTTTCCCACTACCAACCCACCCACGTATCCTGCCATACCCACTCACCCACCTGTTCGAGTATTGCCCCACCCTGCCCCAGCACACAAGCCCGGCCCACTTACCCAACCATACTTGCCAACCTCACCAATTTGCCCACCCACACGATCCATTAAAGCTAATGTTCATATGGTTTTAGAAGAAGATAAAACTCTACTGAAACTGGCAATAACTTTTTCACTATGTTGACGTCATTAGTTCTAACTAGGTCTAATTTGGCCATCAGGACGCCACTTTAGAAACTTTAAACCACACTAAGAACTTCCCTGTAAAATGTTACCTCTGTCAGACCCGACTGGAACCTACTAGTGGGCAAACAGACAGACACACTTTCATGTATATAGATATAGTACACACACACACACACACACACACACACACACACACACACATATATATATATATATATATATATATATATATATATATATATATATATATATATATATATATATATATATATATATATATATATATATATATATATATATATATATATATATATATATATATATATATATACATATATATATATATATATATATATATATATATATATATATATATATATATATATATATATATATATATATATATATAATATGCTATGCATATATACAGTATATGTATGTAAAGGTAGGATGGATTAGTAACTGAAGTACTCTTCACGGCAACACTTCCCTTTAGTGCTTTCAAAATACATGGTTGCTTGTTCAGTTCTAGGCCTCTCTTCACTGTCAGTAATGAGATATGGCTCCCAATACCGACCTACTGTACTGATGTCTTGCGATAAGAAACAGTGGGTGAACTTGTACTGTCGGACAATATAGCTGAAGTACTGAGAAGTGGCTTGTTTTCAGACTCTTTTCTTATCACTAATCTATATACTAATTCATTCAGTCCTCATTCCCTGTTAGGCTCATCCAGGTATTGCGTTATCACCTTAATCTGTCCTATTACTCCTATAAGGTCTGGACACTTTCCCAGAAATAACGTCTCTGGCATTTTGACACTGTGTGTGACCGTTTTCAGCCAATATCTGTCATGTTTCATTCCCAGTGGAGAATGAAACCCCTCCGTGAGAAAAGCAAGATGACTGGTTACACCATTTTAGAGTGGGACCATTCAAAGAAAGAAGAAGATGGAAAGATTAGAGTTTTAACAGATTATGTTGTGTTTATTTTAGGGTTTGCTTTGGGTGCAGAAAAGCTTTAGGATTCAAGCTAGCTGCTAATAATGACTTAAAACTTTTGTGTTTGAGAAATACAAAGGATTTTGTTTGTTAAGGTTAATGGGATCGCCAGAACATCCCTATTTAGAGTATCTACCGACACTCAGTAATCATTCAAAAGTAGTTTGGAATGGTGGTGATGGCAAAAAATTTGATTTACCAAGGTCTGAATTTATCTACCTATCCATGGTACATCGGCCACGGCTACTTTCTCTCCAATGTTTATATGGGTTAAGTAAGCGCTGGGTGTCTAATTCGAAATTTTGAAGGTCTTGGATCACACTTAGTTTAGCTTTAAGTTACGGAAATACTGACTTTGAGAGCGTTGGTAGAAGGGGATTAGGTGGTGTGGTGGTGTTCTACCAAATAAGAGTTTATGAAAGGAGAGTCTATGCGCCCTGAGGGACTGTGTTGAGTCCCCATTTTGTGAATATCACATGATACGATTAAGAACTTTTTTGTGTTGTGCCTGTGGGTGACTCTACACTGAGTGACAACCCGAATGGTTTCCTGTATGCCAGGAAACCATTTACTACGCTGGGTGGTAACCACATAACCAAATTATGGGACCTGGTGGTTTAGTGGGTAATTAAGGCGCTTCAATCGGATTGAGCAGGAGGTGGTTGAGGTCATTGTTCACGTAATGCCACTCAGGGTCTCATCTTAAATGCCAGGACCAACTTGCCTAGCCCCGGCCTCCTACGCTCCTCATAGGGCAACGTAGGACTGGATGATGGACGGATGGATGGAGGAGGTGGCATATCAAATGACAAATGATAGTGCCGTGTGTACATTCTGGGGTTGCTATGGGAGACATTGGCTACTTTTGGTTTTACGGAAACACCAAGTCAATTTCATGCACCTTTTTCGACCTTTTGGCGAAGTCAGAGTGGACTGACTCTGGGATTGTGTAGTTATTCGTCACAGGACTGAACTGGTCTCTTGCCATAGTATTCACGATATGGCTCAATCTGGGAACAGCAAAAAAGAATTTGGTTAACTTGTCGAAAGACTATGGTTTGGCTGAACAAAGGAGAAGGGGACCCATTACATCCACAGCAACCACTTGCTATGGTTGTGAAGCAGAGATATGACCAGAGGGACCCAATGTGTTGGTTTGATCCTTAAGTAAAATGTATTAAGTGCACGGTGCAAGGACTTGGCAGAGACTTCTTTAGCAGCCGGTACATGGTTCAAATGGAACGCTGATATTTTGACGAGGCATTAGGTGAGCTCATGGCATGTTTGTGGGCGAAAAAGTTATGTCTTTCACTGTTGATTATGGGATTTCTTTTACCAATAGGTTGAATTTTAAATAAGCCTGGGACCTAGTATGGCCCAAGCTTTCGTTGTGCATGTCTTGTAGTAGTGAGTCACCATCAGCACTTATGTGAAGTACGAGGTATCTGGAGTGGCTGTCTACATTTGGAGTTTTCGAGGATGATGGAGGATGTTATGTAAGAATTATTATGGTATTCCGTACCATCTCACAGCTCCCTGAACAGCATCCATTAGAGGGATTGATGATCAGTGGTGATGTGGACCATTACTCCTGTTAGGTATGATTTGAAGCAACTTACCGATCACATAATGTGAGTGAGCTGTTCCTTTTTTTTTTTTTTTTTTTTTTTTTTTTGAGGGGGCCACTGTAGTTTCAGATTTGTTTATGACACAGGTAGTAAATGCTATTATGTGTTCTTCGTCTTCTATTGTCTGCAATGGCACAGCACTAAGACCTATGTCAGGTGCAGGTGTACATAAGTAAAGAGCTGTTTGTAGTCTGGACATGGGACAACAGGCTCCTGAAGGAAGACAGACTTTAATGCTTGCTGTTTTGGGATCAGCTATACAGAAATATCATTTCACTGAGATGGAGTAGTGACCTGGTGGTGGCTGTAATTATTGAAATGAACTGACTCTCAATATGAGGTAAGACCGAGGAAAGAGCTGGATTCTTAGGTGGAGGGATAATTCTAATGGATAATATTTTATGGTTCGAGCAATCAACAGTGGCTCTGTCTAGGACTCATCTTGGTGGTTTTTAGCTTTAGCCCTGCTTGGTGGATGCAGAAGACATGGTTTAGTCATTATATATGTTGTTGTTAGGCTAGGGCAAAAACGACATCATCTAGTTAGACTAGGCAGAGCAGCAATGATAGTTTTGTGTGTGTGTGTGTGTGTGTGTGTGTATGTGTAATTCACCGGGTCGGTCAGGATCACTTGATGGTCGTGATCGTCAGCTTTTACCCTCCCGGAAGGGAGCTGAGAGCTCATGTATTCCTATCTAACGGCAAGGCTGTGACCTTCACACACGCACACACCCGTCCCCTTGCTCAAGGGGGACAGTAACCACCCACTTCGTCCGTGAAACTTTTCGCAACCTGAGCGAGGCGCGAACTCCCGTCCACCAGTTGGCAAGCGGGAACGTTACCACTGCACCAGCGAGCGGTGTGTGTGTGTGTGTGTGTGTGTGTGAGTGTGTGTGTGTGTGGACTATAGGAACCTCCCTGCACCCTGCTTGGAGATGGTGAACGGAGAATCCTGGTAGTTTCTGATGAGTTATCGGTTTACAGTAACGGCTGAACATCCAGTAACGCCGTTCAACAGACATTTATTTCAAAGGCAAAAACTACCAGTGACAACCATGTGCTACTGAATGGTTATATGGTTATGGTGCAGATTATATCGTCTACTTGGTGTTATTGCGGCTGCAAGATGGTTCGATCATTTTGGTGCAGATTATATCGTCTACCTGGTATTTGGAGACAGGCGGTGGTTCAATCGGTAAAGAGTTGGCCTGCAGTCCTACCGGACCCAGGTTCAAATCCCCGCTAGGGCAAAAAACAGTTTAAGGATTTGAATTTCATAAAATCATACATTACCCGCCGACACATAAAATACCTCCGCTAATACCAATACACCAGTCCTGTATGAGACAGCCCTAGCACGTATTCAATAAGGACGGTGGGTGTTAGTGCCGAAGTGGTGACATGTAGAAGTGTATGATATGTAGGAGGACTACTAGACCTTGTGAGCAGGCTGTGAAGCCTATGTCCAGAGTCGGACATATAAAACAAAAAACTATATTTTGTCGCCTTTTGTACTGGATATGTGTGTCAAGCTTGTTGTGCTCCCACTGTGTGGATTTTTGGTCCATTACGTCAGTGTGGCTTATGTTGTCCTCTGATCATGCCAAAATGTTTTGGGTGCAGGGAGGGTAGATGTCGGTGGCTGGTGGGTGTGCAATACGTGTATATCTGGGCGAAATGTGAGTTGGGACAGGGTGTGAGTGGGGATGTCTCTTCATGTGCATACATTATATGATTCAATATAGTCCAAAACAACTTCTTTCGAGGGAGTAAGCATTTTTCTGGGCTTCTTACTACGTGGATGAGTGGACTGTTACTTCTAACATATGCAGCTGTAACTGGCATTGTCTGACTGTGTTGATGCAGATCTGGGGAGATGAGGGCTTCATATGGCTGGTAGTTCTGAGACTAAGCATTGTTTGGTAACCTGGAGTTATTATGGCGTGATTTAGAGGGGCAACAGGCCCGTGATAAAGTAGGATGACGTGGTTAAACTTTACATGTTGACCCCCTTATTTATTTTGTTAAAGAAAACCACACATACTTTCGTTTACATAGCTTGGTAAAAATGCTCATTTTTAGCCAATTTCGCTTCCAAGACTTGTATTTTTATTAAGTTACACCATACACGTTGGCTTCTTAAATGTTTGGTCTGTGTTGTAGCCTCAAAGGCATGTTAAAAAGATGGAACTGACCACCTTTCTACACTGGAAATAAAAGACACTATCTGAATATATTCTTATCTTGTTGGTCCAAACCATGCCCGCGGTTAATACTACTTGAGTTTTTTTTTTTTTTTTTTTTTTAGCAGATTTCTTTAGCTTACCACCAGTGGTGTCGAATTCTTGATACAACAAGCATTTCTTAAGGAAGAAATGGAAACTTAGACAACTCTGGTAACCCATGACAGCTGAGAACAGATTCTGCATGGTGTCACTCTTGTGACTCCATGAAGGAGCAGAAAGCTGAAGGTTGTTGCATTTTGTGCAGTTTAAATTCCACCATGGCCCTTTGAAATTTAACGCAGTTTGGTTGAAAGTTCTTCCATCAAGAGCAATTTACATAAATCTTATGTCACACTCACACCATTGAAAACTAGATCTTAAAAGTATTGATGTAACACTGCGTCCAATTCCGTAAAAGAGTTAGTGGAACAGTAGAGAGGGATGCTGTCGAGTGAGGTGATTTGTTGATTGCATAAGACTTGTCTCTGTTCACAGCTAATGTACATATAATTTATAAAAAGTTCAAGACCAGATAGTCATCTGCTTGGTGGACAGTGGTGCGCTTAATATGGAGGGAGTGAAGTACTGCATCTCCTTTCTGGTGATAGGTAAGACCCTGTACTTCACAGTGGCATGGTAGATGTTGGTGGGTCGAAGAGGGCCGAGTTGCTTGACATGTATTGTATAGAAGACGACAGTCAGTTAGGAACTTGCTGTTCCTTATCAAGCATCGGGTTGACAGGCATTTCGGTGAATGGTGAGCTTGTTATATAATGAAGTCTCATCTGCTATATCTGTCCTACCATGGCACTTCGCGGATGAGAATCTTCAGTCTGTAATATGGTTTTCAAAAAAACTCTATGACCAATGGACATAACTAGGCAGAAAGGGCACAGTGGCACACATTGGTAGTTGAGTGGAGGTTCTTTGTCGCATGTGGGGAAGCTGTGATCGTCTTTACGCTACTTGAAAGGGATGTCATCCAGGGGATGGCTTTAGCATCTATGCACATCAGAATATAGTAACCTCCTGCTTGCCTTTTGTATATTTAGTTTCCAGTAATAGCTTGTTGGGAATGCTTTGGCTGGATTTGACTGATGCTGATGATGGGGTCATGGCCGCCAACTTTTTCATCGTTTCTTTTGTACATCCTTTTTAAAGTCGAACAGCACATGGATAACAGAGTTTCCTTTGACACTGGTTGAGAGGATGTTGACATGGGTGTTAAAGTGTGGGCCTGAAGAGAATTATGTCTGTCTATGGATGTATGAACTGTATTATCCATAGTACCAGTCAAACCATTGCCACGGTGGATTGAAAATCCCACTGAACATAAGTTGCTGGAGACCCGAGAGAGCTTGTCTGCAGCCTATATCTTCAGAGAGGAGCTACAGTAAATGATGGCTGTTTCTCTAACTGACTGTCAGATGGTAATACTTTATATATGGATGATCAAGGAATTAAATGACTTGGGTTCTAAGTTCGTAACAGCACAGGTGATTTTCTGTTGGTCATTTTTATTTTATTTTTCTTCATGGTCTGCCTCTGAGCCTTTCCCTAAGGTCCAGCAGTCCCCGAACGTGTAACACAGTTTCTAATGTCACCGCTTCGGCGCTAATATCCCCCGTCTGTACTGAACACATGGTTAAGCTGCCTCATTTAGGACCGACAAAGATTTTAGAGGGAGTGTTTTATGACATGTTGGTGGGTCGTGTGGAAATTCACTGTTTTAATGAAATTCAGATAATCGAACTGTTCCCTTTCTCAGCTGGGAATGGAACCCTTGTCCTTTCAAACACAGACATTTCTCTAAAGGGGTTATCACACGAATACCTGAAGTCAGGTTTGCCGAGAAATCGAGAGTAGATTCGCAAAGTATCGCATGTTCCCCACAGGAAAAGCTTGGCAGGCTCAGACAAGGACTGCTGGGGTTCCTGCCACAAAACCTGGTACTGTACACTGTTTACATCGGGAAGTGACAGATACCCATCTTCTCTGTTGCGTCTAACCAAGGGACATCACTCG
>NC_136971.1:20497432-20509932 GCF_032717465.1 Coenobita brevimanus
GTATTCGACTGCTGATCATCTACACAAAATGAATCAGCTAACTGAGAAAACTATAGAATATGATCAAGCATTGTGCTTAACCCGTCACGTCCCAAGCACTTTCGCACCTCTAACACCCCCCAGTCCCAAGCATTTTTGGAATTTTTTTTTTTTGGCTAAAACCTCCGTTTTTTGGTGAGAAACATCGAAAATTCATAGAGAAGTCGCTCACCTGAGGTTTAAAATACTCGATACAGGTAGGAGTACCTCCTTATCTTACAGGGTTTTCTATCAGGCTGGCTGCAAAGAAAACGAGTTCAATGGGAGGATAACTATTCCACACCACTCATAAACGGTATTTATTTATTTATTTGGTACGAATTTATATGTAGTATGAAAGTATATTGGTTTTCAAACAGTAACATATGCATTATAAGCATTGTTTCATTCACTAACTCATCACCATTCCTGACCTTCTTTTGCCACATTACCTGATCATTATTTCTGACTGTTTCTTCCTCTAATGCTATGTAAACTTTGTCCTCCACATTGTCATCGATTGGGGAATCACTCTGGCCCTGAATGTCTTTATTGGCCAGGTCACTGGTAAAAGGTGAATTGCCGAGACAATGGGGGGGAGGTTATGCAGTGTAAGGCATTGTCCCTGCTTGGCATCTTGTAGAGGAATAGAGGACGGTGTCCTGTGTATATGTACAAAAAATCACTCGCGAAAAAGGAAAATTGTGCAAATTAGGGACCTTGCAATTGCACGATGTACCAGTACGTCGACGGGACTGGCAAATGCAAAATGTTGCAACATACCCATACGTCGACGGGACGTTTCGGGTTATGTTTTGATGATTACGAAAAGGCTTTCGACTCAGTGGAGCACATCTATCTAGCTATATACTTAGGCTGCTTCCCCCACGGAAAGGGAGGTAGCCGAGACAGGACGACACACTCCCAATTTACTCATCCACTCAAACACATTCATTCGCATCTTAGCCCCAAAGGGGAGAAGGGACAGATCCTCACCACACCACACCGCACGAGGGTCAACTGCGCAGTGCAATCAGTGACATCCGCAGCAGGGCCCGACAGCAGAGCTAGTTTACCCCTGCCACATCATAATAGACTCATCTCCTCACCCGCACCTGACCTGACTAGCTGATCAGACCAAATGCGGGAGAATATCCACTCATGGCTGCGTTATCATTCACTCATTCACAATTTTCTCCTTTTATTTCTGTCACGTACAGCTACTCTTCCATGCTCAACAGACATCCCTCTCGCATCCAGCGCTCTCTTCACACTGTCCATCCATCCTATTCGTGGTCTCCCTCTCAGCCTTACACCTCTCACATCAGATCTAGTTATCTTACTCACCAATCGCTCATTATCCATTCTCTCCATATGCCCAAACCATCGCAACACCCTCTGCTCAACTTGATCAGCCATCTCCCGAACAACTCCAGTTCTACTTCGCACTTCATCATTTCTCATTCGATCCATACGTGTCATTCCACACATACTCCTCAGACACCTCATCTCCATTATATTCAAATTTTTCCTCTCTGCTACACCCATATTCCATGTTTCAGCCCCGTATAACGCAGTTGGTACCACAACACACTCCAGCCTTCTCTTTTCATCCATTCTAAGCGAACGACATCTAAACACTTTTTTCATTCCTCCAAGCACCATTCATGCTTCATTCATTCTAAACTTCACTTCTGCATCTATTCTTCCATCCACTGCAACACGTGACCCTAAATACTTAAAACACTCTACCTCCTCAAGCAACTCACCATTCATTGCGAGAACAAGAATAAATGAGAACATTGCAAAACTGCTCAAAAACATATATAAAGAGGAAACTGCCACAATTAAATTAAATAAGGACTCAGAGAAAATTAAGACTGAGAAGGGCGTGCGTCAGAGAGATACAATTTCATGAAAATTATTTACAGCATGCCTAGAACATATTTTCAGAAAACTAGACTGGGTAAACAAAGGAGTAAACATAGAGAAAATCTAAACCATTTAAGGTTTGCAGATGACATTGTCCTAATCTCAGAAACAGCAGAAACATTGTACGAGGGGTGATTAGAAAGAAATGACAGTGAGTCCATAAACTTTTATTAGCATGAAGAACTATCAAACTATGACTCACATTCCTTCAAAGTACTCCCCTCCAACCTCTATGCAGTGTTCCATTCTCTTTCTCCACTTCATGAAGCAAGCGTGGTACTCTGAAGACGGTATACTTCGGAGTTCTGAATTGACGGTCCGTGCCAAGTCTTGGATGCGATGAAATTGCTTCCCAGCGATGGCAGATTTAATTTTTGGAAACAACCAAAAGTCACAGGGAGCCAGGTCAGGGGAGCAGGGTGGGTGGGGGAGCAGAGTTATACCTTGTTGTTCCAGGTACTGCATAGTGAGGCGAGCTTTGTGGGGTGCAGCATTGTCGTGGTGCAGCAAAAGGCGAGACCGACGGCGGGTTGGTGCGGTGTTGGCCTTGTGTTCCAAGACTTGTGGAAGGACCTGGTCTGTGTAGTATTGGGCTGTGATAGTGTACTTTTCAGGCATCACATCCACGCATATTGGTCCTTGATAATTGAAAAAGATGGTGAAAAGGCGCTTCCGGCTGCGAAATCCTTCCTTCAAAATCTGAGGTCGAGGGTCTTCATCGCCCAACCACACCATGTTTGACTGCTTGTCACGGGTTGTGAAGAATGAAATCCAACACTCATCTCCAGTAGCAACATCTGAGAACCGTTTTGGACCATTTGGTTCAAATTCAGCAAGCCAGACACGACAAATCCTCACCCGTTCAGCTTTTTGCTCATCAGTCAACAAATGGGGTATCCATCGACAACACTTCTTCCTCAGGTGTAATTGTTCATGCACGATGTCATATGCACTCCCATAACTGATATCAAGCTCCAAGGCTAAGAACCTAAGAGTTACAGTTGGATCCTCGTCAATGATGGACCGTGCACGGACAGTTGTTGCTTCGGTCACGGATGTCCGGGGGCGTCCAGAGCGTTGTTCATCTTTCAATTCAGTTTTTCCTGCTGTGAAAGCACGAATCCAGCGGGAAACAGTTTCCAGGGAAGGAGTAGTGTCTGGATAAACTTGTAATAATTTCCCTGGAATCTCTGTTGCTTTCTTTCCCAGTTTCCACCTCGTAAAAATGTAGAACCTGCAGCCTTCTTTCGAGTAATCCATGTTTCTGGCCAGAGAGCAAAAACAAGAGTGAAGCATTCACTCACAACAATAAAACAAGAAAAGTCAGGCATACGGCGACAAGTTCAAACTCGTAAGGACAGGCAACTCGCACTCTCCTTGCTCCCCTACCTCCCATCATTCAAGGTTTTTCATGTTATAGCACGAACTGTCATTACTTTCTGATCACCCTTCGTAGGAAATGTTAAATGACGTGAGCAGAGGAAGTCTCAAAGTAGGGCTAAAGATGAACCGGGGTAATTTAATCCAAATACACCAAAGAGCGTAATCAGTATAAGCGAGGATATTCTTGAAGAAGTCGAGGAGTACAATTACTTGAGGCAAATACTAAAACTAACGAATGGCCATGATAGCGAAATAAAAAGACGCTTTACAGTTGGATGGAAAGCTTTCGGTAAACATAGAAACATCATGAAAAGTATATAACGAATGTATATTTCCAGCTCTGACTCACGGTTGAGACCTGGAAACTGACAAAATCGATGGAAAATCAACTCATCCGTTCTCAAAAAACAGTGGAAAGGTCAGTGTTGGGAATAACTTCAAGAAACTATAAACGATCAACTTGGGTGAGGGAGCAGACAAATGTCAAAGATATTACAGAAGTTGTTAAAGGACAGAAATGGAGGTGGGCAGGTCATGTAGCAAGAATAAGGAATAACCAATGGAGGAAGAGGCTGACTGGCTGGGCTCCTAAAGATTGTAAGCTTAGCAGAAAAGCGTCAGACAGGCGGTGAAGAGATGAGATAGAGCAGTTTGTAGGCAAAACGTAGCAGATATTGGCTCAGTCAGAGAATTCGTGGGGAAGGCTGGGGAATGCCTTTGTTCAGCAGTGGACTTGCAATGACTGATTTTATATATAGATAGATAGATAGATAGATAGATAGATAGATATAGATATATATAGATATATATAGATATAGATATAGATAGATAGATAGATAGATAACATCACTGGAAAGGACCAGAATATAGAAAGTGTGATGAAATATTAGGTTCTGAAATAATATAAGTGAATTCAGTAAATTATTGTGAAGCAGTGGAACACACACACACACACACACACACACACACACACACACACACACACAGTTAAAACTGTTGTACTCTGTATATAACTTTTCAGTCCAGTGATGTTTACTTTATTCTTGCACTCTCCAGGCAATTTTAGTTAGATTAAAAGACGCGTTCCGAATTAGAGGTGTTAGATACAGTGTTCATTGTACTTTGGTGTCATAGGTCTTTCCCATTTTTTTTAAATCGTCTGGCGCAACCCCAAGTAAAATTTAAAAACTCTTGAGGGACGGTCTGGAAACTATTCCAGGAGTGACCGATCACCACATTGTGTTTATTTTTAATATACCCATAACCCTTTCAGACTGGTGATGTATTTGTACTGTATTCTTGCTACCACCAAACCATCTTTCAGCTTAGGAATGGCTTTTACAACTGGAAGGGTTAGCTGTAACCTTTCTTATAACACCTAACTATTACACATCCTTTTTATATTTTTCAATGAAGTTTGCAAGATGTATCATGTGTTTCCAACTGACATTTTCCTACATGATACTACAGTAGTAATAACAATGATAATGATGATGATGATGATGATGATGATGATGATAATGATAGTGATGGGAAGACTTGTTTATCTATGGTGTTTTTCTGTTTGCCTGGCGGGACGTTGGCCATTAGTTTAGTCCCCCATCGACAGAAGTGGGGCATCGATCGGGAAGGAAGGAGGGAGGGGAAGGAAAGGAAAGGAATGAGAGGTAGTTCAAGAATGGATGAGGTAGGTGCAAAAGTGAGGATAGACGAGAGACAGGGTGAAAGAGAGGGAGGTGAAGACAGAGAGAGTGATTGGAAAGGAAAGGGGGATGGTGAAAAGAAGCTAGTGTGGAAGGGAAAGAAAGAAGGCACCAAGAATGAAAGGGATGGGGAGCAAGTAGAACGGGATGAAGGGAGGTGGAATTCAGGGAGAGAGGAAGGGAGGAATGGAGGAAAGGAAAAAGGAGCAGATAGCATAAAGAAGGGAATATAGAAGAACACGGGAAAAACAGAGGATAAGCGGAATGAAGGTGAAGAGAGGTAATCAACTGAAATGACATGCTATCGAACGGTCACAGAATAATAGATGAGAGAGAGAGAGAGAGAGAGAGAGAGCAGCCTACGCCCAAAACATAACAATAATTGAATAGCCGAAGCTGAGCATAAACAGACTGACAGATCGTGAAGAATAGAGCAGCCAACTAATACTTCGAGCGGCAGGCCGGACTTCTCAAAGGGACTTCGTCATTAGGTATAAAATCAATGTTGTTTCATCGGTGCAGTATAAAGAATTTTTGTAACTGTTGTAGTAGTCAAAGTACCAGCTTCTCCAGCACCATAGTATTACTATTCACATACATACTTTTTTGCATGGGTGCTTTACACACAGGTACCACAGCGTTTGGACCACCTCGCTCAGTCTTGAGGTGTGGCCTGAGTCCCTTTTTGTCCAGGGGCCCATAGTTCTGGCCTCAGGAAACACACGGATGAAGACTAAGGGTGTGAAACCTTCGAATTCTAAGCATGAATCAGCCAGGTTAATTCTCTTTTCTTAACAATATTACCTAGTATCTATGCATACAAATATGTATTTAACATGTTGCCTATTAATTACTTATTCACACACACACACACACACACACACACACACACACACACACACACACGTGTGTGTGTGTGTGTGTGTGTGTGTGTGTGTGTAAATATGTGATGAGAAACACGAACGTGATCAGGAACATCTTCAACTTTAAAGATGTTCCTGATCACGTTCATTCTTCTCATCTCGTTAAAACCACGCTTCCCCATTGCAGAATCTATTGCTTCGATATATATATATATATATATATATATATATATATATATATATATATATATATATATATATATATATATATATATATATATATATATATATATATATTGTTACGGAACAGAGAAAGATAATGTACACTTTAAGTGAGAATACGAAGAGTCACTACTGTCCCGTAAAGTTCCAGGTTCAAAACAAAAGAGTTAGGTAAAATTACAAGTTAAAGTTTAATGCTTAAATTAACAACAAAACATTCAGGACTCATAAGGATAATGTAATGGCAAAAAACAGGTTAAATATATGGTTAACTGCAATAGCCTCTATTAACACGAAATTAGCAAGAGTAAATTTTATCTAAGTCAGCCCTGATAAAATGAGATACCAGATAATACTCAGTGAATGCCAGATAAATAATTACAGATACAAACTATTATCAAAAATGACTGACATAAAGGCCACACGAATTACAAAAACTGCACTAGGCCTACAAATTAAACTTATGCTATACAGTACAAGAAAAAAAACAACAGTTATACTCAAATTACACACAGCTGCTAGATGGTTGGAGACTTCTTGAGCACTCACAATAATAATATCTGTACAGGGGAGGACAGAGATGTGAACAAAATGAGGAGCAGATCTAAGTGGCAATGATGCAGAGACCGAGCTCATTATATAGGAGCCAGGAGAGCTTGATACAACTTGTAATAAGGACGCGCAAATGAAGCCATGGGGACATAGAGCCGACAATCCCGCTCTGGACAACAGAGAGAACGACTTACTCTACTATAACGGTAGAAGGGGGGGACTGAGGCAGAACACGCTCGTGATCAAACATGCAGCATACTGTGCGTTAAAATTACACAAAGGATGATGAAATCATAGGCTATGTAACACCTCCCCACAAAGAAAAAAGAAATTTACAAAGGAAATTTCTTATGACTAAAACAATCTGTCTAAAGTCTAGATAAGCAATCTGCAATAACATTTTCTTTCCTAGTGTTACAAAACATGAGATCTCCCTAGCACGTTCAGTCATAGGTACTTGCCAGTATCCCTTTAACAAATCAAACTTACTTATGTACCTAGCCTTTCCGATCTTGTCTATGCAATCTTCCACACGAGGGAGAGGGTAAGTGTCTGTTTTGGTTATCTGATTAACACGTCTGTAGTCGATGCAAAGCCTCTGTGACCCACCTGGCTTAGGGACCAGAGTGACAGGAGAACTCCACTCGCTCTGACAGGGCTCAATCATCTTGTGGTCCAACAGGTAGCCAAGCTCCTTCTGGATGAGAGGAACTTTCACTGGGTTCACACGGTAAGGAGGCAATTTAATTGGCTTTGCGTCTCCAACATCGACATCATGCATCAACACAGTGGTTCTTCCTGGAGTGGCACGGAACACTTGCGGGTACTCCTGCAGTAATGCCGAAAACTCCTGCCTTTCCTTGGGTGGTAGATGAGAAAGCTTAGTCTGGAGATCATTCATGATATCAGGATTCTTCCCCAAACTATCACTCAGGCTCATACTGCATGGGAGAGCTTCACTTGCAGACTCGGGTGGAACAGCTACAGTGCAGACTGGATTATTTTCGTCCCGCCTGTGATATAACTTTAGCATGTTGATGTGACATAGTTGCTTGCTCTTTCTACGATCTGGTGTGGTGATGACATAGTTGACATCACTGAGTTTCTTCTCCACGAAATAAGGGCCACTAAACTTGGCTTGAAGAGGTTGCCCATGAACTGGTAGCAGAATCAAAACCTGATCTCCTGGCTGAAAGTGGCGTAACCTGGACTTCTTATCATACCAAGTCTTCATCTTCTCCTGAGCAGCTCCTAAATTCTCTCTCGCCAGCTGTAAAGCAGTGGACAGCCGTTCTTTGAAATTCATCACATACTCCAGCAGGTTGACGTCATCTTCCTCTGACAGCCAGCATTCCTTGAGTAGCTTAAGGGGTCCTCTTACTTCATGGCCAAACAGTAGTTCAAAAGGTGAGAAGCCCAGTGATTCATTTGGAGATTCTCTTGCAGCAAACACAACGAATGGAAGACCTTTATCCCAGTCTTTCTGATGTTCCAAACAGTATTTCTTGAGCATCGATTTGAGTGTTTGATGGTATCTCTCCAACGCTCCTTGGGTCTGGGGATGGTAAGCTGAAGACGTGATCTGGGAGATGCCCAACTCTTTCAGAGACTGCTTGAAAACATTCGACATGAAATTACTTCCCGGTCTGACTGTACCTCCTTAGGCAGACCAAACTTTGTGAAGAACCCTAGCATTTCCTTAACCACGTTCTTTGCTGAGATGTTTCTAAGTGGAATGGCTTCAGGATAACGAGTAGCCATGTCAATCATGGTCAACACATAAGAAAATCCTGAAGAAGTCTTAGGAAGAGGGCCCACAATATCCACCAACACACGGGTGAAAGGCGCCTCAAAAGGAGGAATGGGAACTAGAGGTGCAACCTTTTCGGTCTGATTACACTTTCCCACAACTTGACAGGTGTGACAAGACTTACAATACCAGGAAACATCCCTGAAGATACCTGGCCAGTAGAAGTGTTTCAAAATGCGTGCCACAGTCTTCCTCACTCCAAGGTGTCCTGCCAAACTGGAATCATGAGCCACTCGAATGATATCCTGCCTACAAACACGAGGGATGACAACTTGATGTACAACCTCCCATTCACAGTCGGCTGATGCTGTTGGGGGTCTCCACTTCCTCATAAGTACTCCTGACTTTACATAATAACAAGTAGAAGCACCGGCTGACTCTTCTTCACTGTAAGCAGAGTTAGCTAGACCTTTCAACTCAGGGTCAGCAACCTGCAACTCAACCAACTCTTGACGAGACAAATTATCAACACTACGGGGTACTGCCTCATCTGGTGAGTGGTCCAAATTAGCAAGAAAAGTGTCAGCTAGGATAACATCATCATCATCATTATCCTCTAAATCACCAGTAACTTTAGACTTAGCCCTAGTGACAGCACATGCAGGGAACACATCAGGGACATCACAATCCTGGGACACAGCCACTGGCTCACTAGACAACTGAGGAGCTGGACACACTTGACTTCCACCAATATCATTTCCAAGTAAGAAAGTTACACCTGACATTGGGAGTGTCTCAACCAACCCAACCATAACAGAACCATTAACAAAACCAGACTCTAAATTCACTCTGCACAGAGGAACAGAGAAGTAATTATTCCCTACACCTTGTAAGATTACAGTTTCATCAGAGGAATTAACATTAGAGCCTAGAACACTGGTCAGCATAAGGGATTGGCAAGCACCTGTATCACGATATATTTGAACTGATTTCCTGTCATTACTGTCCAGAGGACTAACAAAACCATCAGACAGGAAATTAGCACATGAACTCTTGAGAGTGTCACCCACGTTACTGCTCAAAAGAGGAGCTCCATCATGAGAATTTAAGTTACCCCTCAAAGCAGGTTCAGTCAACTCAGTTAAAGAATTCTGGGAACTCTCAAGAGTGGACACTAGACCAATTGACTGAATATTTAAAGACTCCTTTTTGTTCACATCACGCTGTCTCCTGAAACATCTCTCCGTAGTATGACCAAGCTTACTACAATAAGTACATTTACTTTTCTGAAATCTAGAGGTGAAGCTGGTATTTACTTCCTGAGAAACATCATCCTTATTCTCTTTCCTGTTACCTGTACTCTGAGTAGAGGCAACGTACTGACTCTCAGCTTTCCTTTTTCCTCTAAAATATCTCTTGTGAGTGAGAACATACTCATCAGCTAAAACTGCAGCATCAGACAAATTATCTATTCTTTTTCTCATCAAGATATAGGCTTACATCTTTATAAATACACCTTTTGAAGTCCTCCAGCAAAATCATCTGCTTAAATTTGTCAAAATCAGAATCCACATTCTTAGAATTTAACCACTGCTCTAATAAATCTTCTTTGATTTTTGCATACTCAACATGGGATTGCTTATCTTGCTTGTAAGTTGTCCTAAATTTTACTCTATAGGCTTCAGGAACAAGCTCATAGGCCTTAAGAATCAAGCTCTTAACTACATCATAATTATCAGACTGATCCTGAGGCAAAGATGCATAAGTTACTTGAGCTTTACCGGTGAGAACAGTTTGAAGGAGTACTGGCCAATACTCCTTAGGCCAATTAAAACCTGTAGCTACCCTCTCAAACAACTGAAAATACTTTGTTAAATCAGATTCATTAAAAGGAGGGACAAGTTTAACATTTTTAGCCACATCAAAATCATCAGAGCTAGATGATCCAGTTCCACCTTGTTTCATGCGATACTCATGGTCTGCCTGAATCCTGGCAAGTTCAATTTGTGCCTGAGCCTGTACCTGTGCCTCTTCAATACGAGCATTTGCTTCCTTAACACGAGACTCCGCCTCCTTAGCCTTAGCCTCCTGCAGAGCTAGCTGTAACTTAGCTAATTCAATCTGCGTTTGCTCATTTGGAGGAGTTACATTAAACAAGCTTTTATTAATCATGCCAACAATTTGATCTTTAGAATGATGAGAGTGAACTGCAATTCCCAATTGTTGAGCAACAAGCTTAAGTTCATTCTTTGTTCTGTTTTCTATATCACACACTGTTTGCACATTTGACAAAAAATCCCTGGCTTCATCAAGTGTAGAAATAGTAGCCATCATGAATATATCACAGTCACAAAATATCAAACAATATCCTTATGATAATATCCTGAATATCCTGATATGAGGTCGCCAAGTTTATGTTACGGAACAGAGAAAGATAATGTACACTTTAAGTGAGAATACGAAGAGTCACTACTGTCCCGTAAAGTTCCAGGTTCAAAACAAAAGAGTTAGGTAAAATTACAAGTTAAAGTTTAATGCTTAAATTAACAACAAAACATTCAGGACTCATAAGGATAATGTAATGGCAAAAAACAGGTTAAATATATGGTTAACTGCAATAGCCTCTATTAACACGAAATTAGCAAGAGTAAATTTTATCTAAGTCAGCCCTGATAAAATGAGATACCAGATAATACTCAGTGAATGCCAGATAAATAATTACAGATACAAACTATTATCAAAAATGACTGACATAAAGGCCACACGAATTACAAAAACTGCACTAGGCCTACAAATTAAACTTATGCTATACAGTACAAGAAAAAATGCAACAACAGTTATACTCAAATTACACACAGCTGCTAGATGGTTGGGGACTTCTTGAGCACTCACAATAATAATATCTGTACAGGGGAGGACAGAGATGTGAACAAAATGAGGAGCAGATCTAAGTGGCAATGATGCAGAGACCGAGCTCATTATATAGGAGCCAGGAGAGCTTGATACAACTTGTAATAAGGACGCGCAAATGAAGCCATGGGGACATAGAGCCGACAATCCCGCTCTGGACAACAGAGAGAACGACTTACTCTACTATAACGGTAGAAGGGGGGGACTGAGGCAGAACACGCTCGTGATCAAACATGCAGCATACTGTGCGTTAAAATTACACAAAGGATGATGAAATCATAGGCTATGTAACAATATATATATATGTGTGTGTGTGTGTGTGTGTGTGTGTGTGTGTCCATACTGATGTGGGATACTGTCAGACAGCAATGAAAATGACCGGGTTGAACACTGTTCTGTGATTCGAAACGTGCTACAAGCTACATCGGTACTTTCTAAATACTAGGATAGATACGGAAGGTTTCCTTCGTTTTTAAATTGCCTGAGTTTGCTATTGGTGTATGGTCCAATAATACAGGTATAGCACTGTCTACAATGTAGCTTTACTATAATCTCAGTGCTTATTATAAAGTGCGGTATTATAATGCGTCATGTGAACTATTGAAACTGATTATTCGAAGGTCTCACAATCTATGTATTCGTGAGTATGTTGTTCTTGACCAGTACTGTGAACCTCCAGGTAAAAGAGGCATAGGGCTTCACCACCAGGTTGAGCAAGGTGAGCCAGAAACCATGGTATCCGCGTGTACATACACAGGTACGCAGCTTGGCTGTTACTTACCTGGCTACGTAAGCGTCTTACAAAACACGTCCTCCAGTAACACTAGGCCTCAGTAATTTAGTATCTTTACCATCCTTACGATCAATACTGCACTTCTTACTTACATACGCAGGTCATTACTTACTTGGTTACGTAAGCGTCAAACAAAACACCTTTTCCAATAACCCTGTTTCAATAATGTAGTACCTTTACCATCCACACGATCAATACTACACTTCCCACTTCTGCCTTTACTGTGTGGAAATAGACCACTCATTTCACAATATTAAAACACACAAACACTTTCAGGTGCACATATATAGCACTCTTAGTGCAATAAAAGCGTCAGCTGTTGGATGGAATGGGATATTACAGTAGAGCTGTTCCACCCTTAAGAGTTGATAGTG